>NC_136766.1:25968342-26133342 GCF_947034865.1 Barbatula barbatula | reverse complement strand
ATTCTAAGTCATTTAGTCCTTTGTCATACTTCATTCTGCTTCTCAGTTCTGTCTTTTCACTCTTGTCAAAAGATTATGAAGGATTGTGTATAGTGGTGCATGATTTGGAATCCTGTTGGGAATGTCCAGTAGCAGGACATTATTCTATTACAATGTTAGTGGGTTATGATCAAAAATAAACATTAGCGATGCTATATCCTATAGGAAGTTTAGAGGTGTGCACACCCTAAAAAATAACTGGTAGGATTGACTTAATTTACATAATTTTGTTTGTGTTATTTCTGCATGTTTTGCACATAGTTCTTTAAAGTAAAACTATGTAAAATGAACATACTTTTTTGGGGGAATTTACGTCAAATTAACTGTGTGCAAAGTAGATATGTTGCAAATAAATAACTGTGCAAATAAATAAAAAGAAATTAAGTAAATCCTTAATTTCGAGTTGTTTTTACAGTGTATTTAACAGTTTATTTGTTTATTTAATGATAGAAATGAATGAAATAATCATTTTAAAGTCATTTAAAAATAGTCAACCCAGTGAATAACTATGTATTGTTGAAAATATTTTTGATCCCATCTGAATTCTTCAGGTCTGGTTCTGGTTCATGATGGAAATGCTGCGTATATCCTGTATGGCATGTTTCGACAAGTTCATTTACTGCCAGCTATTTTCTTGCCTGCCCCCAACCAACCCCCCTCCGTCTTCCTCTCACCCAATCTGTTAACCTAGTCAGCAAGTTGATGTGAACTTTCTTACTCCAATAGTTTGAAAGGAATAACGATCAGTGCTTTCTCTAGAGAGATCGAGGAGCGGCAAGTGTTGAGAGAGAAAAACAGGAAAGAGGCAATAGGGAATTTCTATTTTCCTTTTTTCCACACATTTCATGTGTACTCTTTTTTTTCGCGAATGGTCTCTTCAGAAATTCACAGAGAAGAGAAACGTGGTATTTTTAAATCCTTTCATATGTAATTATAATGCTCATCTGAGATTTGCTGAATCTGTTTAGAATGAGTGTGCATATGGAACGCTCCCGGTTTTGAACTGCATAGTTGTGGGTTTGTGTTGTTGTTCTCTTTCTGTGAGTGTGTGTGTGTGTGTGTAAAAAAGCGGTTGTCGTGGTATCTCGTGGGGATCTAGCAGTTAACACATCGCCACATTCTCGAAAATGTGCCTTTTCCCCACTGAGATCCTTCATTTCCAAATTCATTCGCCCTTTTATTTATCAAGAATCTCTCGTTCATGCAAATGAAAGGACTGCGTGGCAGCAGTCTTGCCTGTGGACTACCGCACAGCTCTAAAGCCCTGCGAGTCATCTCTCACCAGAGGCCCCGTCAATCATCCTCTTGGCTGTCAATCTCCCCACCGACAGGAAGTGCTCTTGAGATCGCTGTTTGAAAGGCTGCTTTCTAATTGGCTTGGGGGACGGGAATTTGTCGCAATGTGCTTGAGAATTTGACCCTGTGTGAGTTGTGGGATAAAAGTTTTGCTTGCTGCTAAACCAGAGATGAGTGTGGTTCATAGTATAGTGTGGATGTGTTGACACACACACACACACACACACACACACACACACACACACACACACACACACACACACACACACACACACACACACACACACACACACACACACACACACACACACACACACACACACACACACACACACACACACACACACACACACACACACACACACACACTCGGAGCAGAGACTGGCATGACACACATCAGAATCCTGTCAGGATTGGATGCGGCGGTGATTGAAGCAGTAGTTCCTCTCCTATATGTTTTACTTTCACAGGCGGTCTCTCTCACATCTTGTTGGCTATTGAAGTTAGTTTTGTTTTTTATGTGCATGCCGGTGAGGAATGCAGGTGTGGTGCATGTTCTAGACATTGGACAATTACAAGAATCAATTCTCATTAAACAATTCAAGAAATAGGTCTTTTTCAAAATGGTTTCTATGGTTTCATACGACACTTACAGAAGTACATGAGTGAAATGATTACAAATCATAGCAATTTGCAAAGCCATTAAATCTAGTAATTCTACATGAACGCACATAGATGCAATAAATAAACATTATTAAGTAAAGCACATCAGTGCACAAGAAATAACTAACAATGACAACCCACCACCACCAACAGCAACGGCAGCATAAATAAAGTCAGCAAATAATGAAACAATCAGCGTGAAAGACTAATTGCATGATTTATTCATACCGCAATGCATGCTGGGAATCAGCACCACGCTTAAATATAAAATAATTTGTTTAGCCAACTCTTTTAGTCTATTTGTCTTAACAAATGAGAAAACTAGTATACAGTTTTCAGTAGGATACAAAAAATTTATTTTTTGTTTTTTTAACATCGCTCAGTTCGCAGCGCTGAACTAAGGCAGTCAAAGATAGAAAGAAAATGTGATTAGGTAAAATAAAGAAATCAGGACGGATGTAACAAGATTGCGATAATACAGCATCAAGAGAAAAAGCTTTAGATTGTGAGGTGCTTGGTAAGGTTGATTTGTGAAGGCGTTCGGCTGCTTTTGGTGTGATGTGGAGCTCTATGGACCTCAGGGTGTGGAATAGCACTCTGTCATCACTCCACACTGTTCGTGATTTGCCCCGTACGCAACACGGCCCTGTTAGACCACAGTTCAGAGACCCCCACACATTAAGCACCCTACAGAAACAAGGGTTTGGCTGGCAGGCGGCTCTGAAAAAAAGCTTTTGAGAGCAGTGTGATTTCGCAGCTCACAAATTTAAGGATACCCGTAAAGTTAAGTTATATATCAACATAGTTTCACACTTATGGGTTCTTATAACTATAATACGCAGTGTATTGACGGGACGATATTTGCCACCCTAGACTTTTAAAGAATGCGTTCCACTGTTCTGCTCACCACGGAACAGTCATAAAACTTGCCCAGCCGGTCCTTCTAGCATTCTACAAAATAGTAATATTAATAACAATAATAATAGTGACAATAGCTATAATAAAATATGTATTATTACTATTATAATCTTTATCGTAAATCAAATAAATATGATCGATGTGTACAATAAATATAGAAGTAGAATGTTTTCAGTATTAAAAACTATCGTTTGTTTTATGTTCTGCACGTTCACCCCCTTCTTAATGGCTTGAAATCTGTTTCTTGTATTCTCGAGTCCAGTTTATACCTGTTACGAATTGTAAGTGGTAGCCAATAATCTTTGCACACACGCAGTCAACTGAACCTTCGAGTAACAGTTTCCTGGGGCCCCAGACATCTGAGACCCCTGTAAGGGGTGTTTATGAGCCTTAAAGATGCTCTGGACTCTGTGAGGTGGACAGTGGGGCAGTACCGGGTCTGACCCAGGGCTACATGGGGCCCCGCAGTATGTGGCCCCTGTCTACCTCTGACCCCCGGTGACTCCGTCTAATCAGACCGTTAAGTTTGAGAGAGTGAGTTTAACCTGGAGTCGTCTCCCCCGAGAAACACACGTCTGTATTCACACATTCATTTACGTGTAACACACACTAATTTCACACAGAATAACACGCACATTGACACGGAGACCCGTGGTCACACACCAGCTGGGCTGAAAGACTCATTTTACTCTCCGAAAAACCTTCACTCATCTACACCTACACCGTTCTTCTGATGCTCGCCTCTTAAACGGCATTATGATTCATTATGCTGTGAATCACATTCATGTGCACATACAGAGACGCACGTATGTAAATGTCTTTGAACTGGGAGCTTTGAGAACATACGGCTGCATAAATATACAGGCCTGATCTGAGGATATGAAATTCAGAAAGCGAGATGGAAGGAAAGCATATGTCGCTTCTGTCAGTCTTGATGATTTTGATATTGGTTTTCACGCCGGTTGGACGTTCATTAGCATATTTTTCACCTATGATTATAGGGCTGAACTGCTCGGGTTGCTCTCAAAGGGTGTGGAAACAATCATGTTGTTAAAAAAGAACTACTGGGAAAGTCCAGCTCCTCTGCTGTCGGGTTAGAAAACGTGAAGCGTGGAGGCATATGACACCATTGCTGGAGCGTTGTAGAGCGCCTCCTGTCAGGGAAGGGCATGACAGCCGTGGTGACAAGGACAGACTTACCTTCACAGTGCCAACGAGGGACACACACACACACACACACACAGACTCTCCATTCCCCTGCAATGTGTTTGCAGACATACCTCGACATCTCTCTGCATTTGCATCATTCGCTAGCTTTTCGTCCTTCAAGTTATTTATACTAATATTTAAAGGAACATTTTACACATGAAAAAGATTTTGTCATTACTTGGATTTAGAATAACACATAAGGGAGTTGTTCTAAATCCGAATGACCCTTTTCTCTTCTCTGGAACACAAAAGGAAGAAATTACGAATTGTGCTGGTCACTTTTTCCATGCGGCTTTTAAAGGAGTAGTCTACCCAAAAATGAAAATTCTGTCACGAATTACACAGTTTCATCTTTATAAATGTCTTGTTCTCATGAACACACTACCTTAGTTGGAAAAATGACTATGGTAGTCAAAAGTGCCCCGGAACTGTTTGCTTTTCTAGTCGTTTTTCCCACTATCATAGTCAATGGGGTCCAAGAACTGTTTGGTTACAAGCATTCTTCCAAATATCTTTCTCCGTGTTCATCTGTGCAAATACATTTATACAGATTTGGAACAACCCGAAAGTGAGTAAACGATGACAGAATTTTCATTTTTGGATGAACAAAACATGAAAAGCACCTTAAAAGTATCATAAATGTAGATACAACTATCAAATATCTTCCCTTTGTGCAATCAACAGACAGATTTTTGTCCTGACTTTAAAAGCGATGGCAGATTTATAAACAAATGGGTTGGTCCGCTTGACAAACTGGTCGGTTCTTCATGAATCAGTCGGATGTGGTATTCAAATTCAGAAACGTATTCAATGCTCCGATCACAGATAACCGCAGATAAAGCTTATCTGTGAATATTGATTCAAACTAGTGTTGTGGTCGAGACGACCAAGACTTTGAGGGACCGAGCCCAAGACAAAGACCAAGGCAGCTGAGACCGAGTCGAGACCAAGAACAGCACTCCCAAAATGCATTGAAAAGATCCACAAAACACTGAAATTCATTATAAAATAATAATAAAAGTAACTTGGGTGATTTATTGTGCAGAAATGTATGTGTTTTATGTTCCATGTCTTATCACCCATCTAATATAACATATTAACATTTTTGTGCAGGTAAAAAATCCAACAACTAAACTAAATACGGTAAATATCCAAGATAAATGTAAGTATGTGACCTTCAACCAAACATTCAGTGATTTAATTAGTTTCATTTCTTTTTTATCGAATCAATAGCAAAATTGCTGTCTGTTGCTCAGAAATGCACAAAATTCAGATTTGTTCGAGAGCAGCCAAAGTAAAACATAAACTTGTGTTTAATCGTGTCTAAAACTTAAGTCACTTATTAACTCAAGGTCTATGGAATAATTATACAAAACCAACATCACATCGGATGTTAATAAATATAAAAACAAGATCTCATACAAGGACCTTTTTGGCAATCACATCTCGGATATTGTGGGCCTTTGTGTGTATTCATTTTGTTGACAGATTTCTTTCAGACAATCTCCCATTCGTCTCTTACCAGCAGTAAGAGTTACAAAAGTAACAGAAGAATCAAGTGGTGAATGGATGTAATACTTCTGGCTTTAAAAGCAATCACATGAATGATGTGAACACATAAATCAGGCAATGCACCAGCAATTTAGTGTAACTCCCACAGCTGTGGTCTTGACCGGTCTTGAAATAAAATCTCGAGACCACTAAGTCTGAGACCAAGACAAGACCGAGACCAAAGACAGTCGAGACCGAGACAAGACCAACATTAAATGGTCTTGAGACCGGTCTCGAGTACTACAACACTAATTCAAACCTTTGAAGACTTTGCATATAGTTGTGTGGACTATTCCTATGATACATTATGGATTTTTTTGTCCCCATTTCTGATGCATAAAAGCTTCAGCTATTATTCATTGTGATCTATTGTCGTGTTTGACAGAATAAACAAAGTCACATTTGCTCGGAACGACATGAGGGTGAATAAATGTTGACTATTCCTTTAACTTTATTTTCTATGCTTTCTCTTGGTTTTTCTCTTTTATTCTCCCCATTTTCACTCTCTCTCTCTCTCTCCTGTCAGGAGCGGCCATATGGAAGCCATTACGCTCGCCTTTCCTCTCGCCACAAACATTCCAGCAGTGCCTCCAGCTCTTTCTTTCTTCACAGCAGCTTCTCTCCCTTCTTCTCTCTCTCTTCCCCTTTCATCTTTCACCTGTTTTCATTGTCCTCATTTCCATCATTTGCAGAGTTTGTCTGCTGAGGTCATGTGCTAATTTGCCACATGTGATCTGCTCACTGTCAAGTAATTCGGTTTGATTGTTAGAACATCACAGTCCTCGGCACCTTATTTACATGCTGCCCTATGGCTACGGTTCAGTATCTGTAAACAGTCACATATCGCATGATGTAATTGTCTGTGGACGTTAGCTGATAATCGGCGTAACGTAACCTCGCCGTGTGTACTTTTGTAGAGCGCATTTATTTTGTGTTTGCACATAAAATTGAAGATGGTTAAATATTTGTGCCGTCTGATGGGACTGCGAGTGCAATGGGGCGGTCGATCTAAATAAACATCTCTGTCACGTCGCAAAGGTTTTGTTTTGGTCTGAGATGTTCAGGTAAACTCAGACAACCGAATGTTTGGGAAGCTGGGGAAGAGATTTTGTGTTTAAACGATCAGAAAATGCAGGTGAAGACAGTGTAAATAAAGGAGCTGCATGTCATTGTATTTCATTTAGGCTTTTATTGGTAAACACACACACACACACACACACACACACATACTGCCTCAGATCTATTACAGCTGTAAGCCACCACAGACTGTGTTACAGTGTTTTGAGTAACAGTACCATACTAAACTCTTAAGGATCTTATTGCTTTGATGAAATGGAAACAGTAGCATATGGCAAAAGAGAAGTTGTTTTCTAAACAAAATGCTTTGTAAATGTCTTTGTTCTGTTGGACACAAAAGAAGATGTTTTGAAGAATGTTGATAGAACGTAAGTGCTGGTTCACACCATAGTGGGAAATAACTATTTGGTTACAAGCATTCTTACAAAAATTTAATTCTCCCTTTAAGACTCGCCCCGTTATTTTCATCCACATGTAATTTACTTTCTAAGTGATAAAACGTTGTCATTTTTAATAGATAGATTGGTAGGTAAGGAAGTAGATAAGTCTACTGGTTATAGGGCCTTAAGCGTCTAACCGGTAGCGTGTCATTCAGTCCGGTGACTGGAGACCCAGGACAGGGTTTAATCTGGAAGCTGATGATATGAGAGCGAAAAAAAGTGAAAGAGAGATTGAAGATTTACGGCTCCTCCGAGAGGGCTGATATCTCCAGCCCACCGCTGGTGTACTGGACAGAACAGCTCTCATTTCAGTCTATCCGTGACACTGATCCTGATCAGATCAATGGACGCTGAAGGTAAAATCAGCTAAGTGACACTGCGTGAAAGGTGAAAATAATGTGGAAATTACAGAAGTCAAATGTCATCTCAAGGTGATTTCATTTGAAGGATTTAAACTTGTTTTTATCGATGGCACGTTATCACATGCAATCGGCACGTCAACAAATTTAGAAGTTATTTGTGAAACTGGAAAGATTTTGCAGCCAGCAGGATATAATTTGTTCAGTGTGCTGGAGATTATTAGAAGTGCTTGCTAAATCAAGCATCAATGTGACTGGTTCTGGTATTTAGGGATTGGGGTTTGTTCAAATGACCATAGAAGTATTACACTTCAGTATGTAACTCATCCCATAGAAATCCAAATAATCCCTCAAATTAGACAAGCGGCCACCAAACAACCCCAGCAGCTCACCCTAGAAACCACTTACACCGTGTCTACACTGGACTCGCGCGACCAGTGCAGCAAAAGAGACGCATTAGAGACTGCACGATGCGACAAATCCATTTAGAACAAGCAGGTTGTCACGTCCGATGTAAACACGGTGTCAGAGACACCCTGGCAACTAACAGCAACACAAACAGTCATATTTCCTACCAAAAATATAAAAACCGTTTGGGTTACTTCTCACTGTAAAAAACACTAGAAAAAAACGGTAATATTCAAGCAGCCGAGGCACGAAAAAACGTAAAATAAAATTTTGGCAAAGTAAAATGAGATGTTTTTCATGTTATTTTACATCCCTTTTGTAACTTTTGCAGTGTATTTCTGTAATTTGAATTTTTTACCATATTTCAAAAATACAGGAAATTCTGCTAAATAAAACAGTAAATGTCTATAAAATATATATTTTTTTACAGTGTAGTCAAAACATTTCATCCAGTTCTATAGATGGAATTCTCATCTAGGACCTGTTGAAATCCGAGTTATCTATCGAATGTACTGCGTTTATCAAGGATTCTCGACCATTTCTGGCATTCCATTTTTTATGCGCACAGACACAAAGGTCCACCTCACTGCACCTGTGCCCTGAGCTTGTTTTTGGACACAGCTCGAGTTTCTCGTGTGGAATCCTTGTAATGCAAAACTGACGAACAGGAGGGGGGGTGGTGCATGGACAAGAGAAGGTGGAGTTGGGTGGACGGGGTGGGGGTGAGGGTCAGCGCTGTTAGGGGCGGCACAGGGTAAAACTAACACACAGCTCTTTTCAAGAGCTGTCAGGGTCAGGGAAGGGCGTCGGCAAAGTTTGACAAAATGATGTTTCGGCCCTCATAAATGAGCCCGACACACACACACACACACACACACACTCTCCTGTCACCTCTGCCCCCCTTCTATCCCCCCACTCCTTGTTTCAATGTGTGACCATGAATGCCACCTTTGTTGCAGAGGAGGAAAGAAAACGAGAGATAGCGAGGGAGAGTGAGAGAGAGAGCCAGAAGAAAACAGGAATGATGAGTGTTTGGGATGTGGAGCAATGGCTGGAGGAGTGTATTATCATGTTTATATTTAGAGTAAACAGAGAGATGTCGATATAATTTCACTTTAATCCACGCTTTGAACGCTTGCCATGTCTGCGGAGTGAGACTTCGCGAACACAAACACTCACATACCTCTTCCACAAAGTGTCTCAGTTTATATAAGTCTGGTATTTTCATCCCATTTTAATTCCACAATCACAATGCCGTCATTGTGTCTGCGCTTTTCTTCACGCCCTCTTTCCTTCACACTTTTTCAAGCTTGACTCACAGGTCAAAAATTCTTCAGCGAGGTTCTGCAAACGTTCCCTAATTATCTGCGGAGCGCTTGCTTAACCCTGAGTTTGCTCATTAGACATTGCTGCCTGACAGTTGTTCAATCACAGAGGCTAATGCGGTCCAGGGCTGAAACATATGTAATTGCAGAGGCTTTACGGCCGCACGCATGTTTTAAAAGCCAGATACGGAGCTGCGTGAACTGTAAGCTTGCAAAGTCATGCGAGAAAACGCTTTATAGTAGGTGCACGAAAGGTTATATTTTACTAATGTTTTATTTTACACCAGTGCACAAATATGTGGGTGATTTTCATGAAACCTTGGTTTCAAGACATGATTTTCTTAAAAGCACTTGCATTAACACATTCCTTTTAATTTTTTTAAAAAGCAAGGCATGACATACTTAAAAGCATTACATTCAAAACTTTTACTGAGAGTTTAACACAATTTAGTTTTTTCTTTCAAACAAAGGATTCATTATCATAACTATTTTAAACTGTCAATCCCATAGCATCTATCTCGGATCACTTATTCACCGTCAGAAAAAAGGAGTTTTGTGTCCATCCGATGGAAGTCAATGGGGGCTAACGTTTTTCGGTTATCGACATTCCTCGAAATAGCTTCTTTTGTGTTCTGCAGAAGAAAGTAAGTCCTACGGGTTTGGAAAGACGTGAGAGAGAATAAATGAAGACAGTCTTTTTGTTTTCTATTGTTGCTTCTGTTTATAGTGCAAGTTTGTATTATTTAAGTTTATGTTAGAAAGGGTGGTCATAGAGCGCTTTTCCACCATCGCGCCGAACCGTTGTATGCACAGTCTGAAACGGTTTGTTTGGCTTAGTAACAGTTATGTTTCCACGTGAGCCTGCTTCGACACGGCACGATTACAAACTGTTCTCGGTTCGAAATTTTCGGAACGGTTGTCTTACCATGCTTAGCATCCCTTGTGGCAACACAAAGAATTACAATTATAATTATTATATAATTTGAGCTTGCGTAGCTTGAAGCGTTTATCTGTTTGTATTGGGTAATAGTATATTTTGAGGCTTATAATTCCCAAACCTGCAAGTTTCAAACATGTAGCATGAATAGCAGTTCATTAATTGTATAACTCAGACTTTCAATTCTAATGGAATGAGCTGCATTTAAAGTGATAGTTCACCCAAAAACTGTCATTTACATTTATTCGTTTGGCAGACGCTTATATCCAAATTACATTATACTTAACATTTGTTTCTAAGTATGTGCAATCTCCTGGGATCGAACCCATGACCTCGGCGTTGTTAGCACCATGCTCTTCCCGATGAGAAGATATTTTGGAGAAAGTTGTCAACAGAACAGCACTGACGTCCATTCACTTATGGACAGAAAACTAATGCAAGAGAATGGGGGCCATTTTTATGTCTTCTTGTTCTGCAAAGAAAGAAAGTCATACAGGTTTGAAATGACAAGAGGGCGAGTAAATGAGGACAACCTTTTGGGTGAACTATCGCTTTCACAAAGATTTAAGATACATTTTGAGATCTGGTCCCGTCACACCTCTCGCTCGCAGTGTAGACCTGTGTGTGTATCGTAGGAGTCAACGTGAGTATGACTTAATATTGTTCTGTCACAGAGGGCGTGAGAGGGAGGGACGGAGAGAGAAGGTGCGAATGTGGCGATAAAGGAGAGTTTTATTCGACTTCGCGCTCCGGCTCTCAGCAGAGAGTTCAGTGGGTTACAGCCGACCAGCGTGACCATGTCAACAGGCCGGCCAGCACTGAACGAGCGCCTCCATTATCTCCCGCATTTCTTTCTCGCTTTCTTGCATTCTTTTTTCTCTCACCACCTGTTTTTCCTTTCGTCATTGTTGTCCTGTGTTTACTCTTTTCTTTGGGTTTCGTAAGCTATTTTATCTCTCATCCTCCCCTTTCATTCTGTCCTGTGATCCGCAACACCTCTCTGTCTCTCTCTCGCTCTGCTTTCCATTCTTCAAACCAAGTCTACTGTGACGGGGTCTGCCATCGAACAACAGACAAAAATCTACCTCACAAAAAGAGCATGTGTATGCAAAAGCATCTTTTGCATCTACAGGATGTTTTGGAACTTTTTGTTCATGAGTTTCCTTGTGCGCTTTTTTACACCGTTGATTGTCTAACTGCCAGCAAAAACCCTTAGCAACGGTGTGTGTCTGTGTTTTGTTTTGGGTGATGCGATATATACTGATATGTGCATGTGTGTGTGCGCGCGTGCGCGTGTGTTAAGTGTCGGTCAGTCTAATTGTAGTACGTGAAGTGTGTGTTGAGTGTCTGTGCTCTTCATTGTAAGAGCTCCTGATAACCTTCTGAACTTGTGTAGCAAGGACAGGAAACAGTTCTCTCAGAGGAATGCCACACGCACACAGCAGTCTTTTCCTCACACAAGTAAAGTAACTAGCGTTAACAAACATGCCTTAGGTTAGCCTGTGTGGTAAAAGACGCGATTTGTAAATGGATCCGCCCATCATTTCGCGAAACTCTCAGGCATTTCTATTCACATGTAAACATGATGCCGTAAAAAAACAAGCCCAGCTGCCTTAATTTGTTTACATATAAATAGCCGTTGGTGTGGCTGGCTGTTCAGAGACGATGATAAAATGGTAATTAGCGTCCGCGAGACGCTCAGTCATTTGTTTACATAGAAAGAATTCAAAGGAAACTCCCAAGGATTCCGCAACAGCCAAATTCTCCTGGAAACTGGAAGCTTCTTTGATTCGCTTTGATCTGACACAGTTTCCCTTCAGAAACACAAGGCTCCGGGTGGGATTTGGATCCCATTCATTCTCATTAGAGACACTTGTTGAAGACACAAGAACAAAATATATTTCTGCCACAAAACCTTGAAGTCTCGGCACCTTTAGATGAATTACAGTGCAAAGCACTTTCATTAGATGGTTGAATAAACAGGAAGAGAGATACGATGTTGAAAGATGAATGAATACAAACGAAGAGCGTCAGTTTTTACCCGTAGAGAAGCTAAACATGATTTATTGGAGTGAGGTACGCAAACCCCAGGGGGCGCTTAAGTAGGTTCCAGGTACTTGGAAAGATTTCGATTTTGCTTTGTTAAATCTATAAAAAAGAAATTACGACTTTAAAAATTCAGGTCTGTCAGGGCTAGATTAGGATAATTTATCACGCATAATCTTCTGCGCTTCTCATTACTGCACAACAATACAATTGCAGATAAAACTGCCTGGAAGTGTCGACTTTGTCAAACACAAACAAGCTCAGGTGTGTCATTAAACATACCTGGCGAATCTGTTTTCATCCACAATATTGATTGTTTTTATTACAAAAGTGTATAGCGGCAATAACGGCCACTTGAACAATATTATTACTAATACTAAATGTATAACTAGTATGTAAAATAGAGTTAGCAGCATGTTTTTACCTTTAAAAGGCACTATCCTTATAGCCAGTATTTCAATGTTACTATCTTATTACGCTACGCATATAACCAAAATATGTGTCAGGTATTTCATGGTCGTAGTATATTTGTTTTTAATTGCAATCATTTTTTGTTTCCTATCCAGGTTTAGTGCCGATGAGGGTTACATCCTCTACCCTCAGATCGGCGACCGCTTGGACCTCATCTGTCCAGCATCAGAGCCCCCGGGTCCACGAGCCCCCGCAGAATACGAGTACTATAAACTATACCTGGTGTCGTCACGGGACCAGGCGGACAGGTGTGAAGTGACTGGTGCTCCCAACCTGCTCCTCACCTGCGATAAACCCAACAGCGACATGCGTTTCACTATCAAGTTTCAGGAGTACTCGCCCAACCTGTGGGGCCACGAATTTAAAACAAATCAGGACTATTTCATCATCGGTGAGTGTTCATATGCTTGTCATTACGACTCACTGACGCACATCAAAACATTTGATTATTTTGACTTTTCGTTTCTGCAAGAATGTTTTGATTGTCATGGACTCAAAGACGTGCAAGTGCGCTTGTGTTTATTATGTCAGGCTTTGTACATTTATTCGGCGTCCTCTCTTGTTTATTGTTTTAATTGTTTTTTCCATGCTGTGGGAACGAATTGCATGATGGTATTTTACCAAGGGGGATATTTTGGGTTTGTTTTTAATTCAGGCTAGTGCGTTCTCAATGAAGTGATGGTCCTCCGTCAGGATTTGGCTGATTGTGAGTTTATCGAATGGAACCATCTCGATTTGGGTCGCGTTACTACGGGTTGTTTTTAAAACAACGCACGGTAGCGTGGAGGGATAGAGGCCAACTCAAGCGGAAGTCTGTCAACATCAACACTTGACAAAAAAGATTAGAAACAGAAGAGCGCCGGATGTTCAGTAGCAGATGCCCCAACATGCTTAAACCCATAACATGCAATAGACTTCAAACATGTTTGGCATGTTTGCTATGTTTTCCAGAGACAAGGAACATTATTCCAAAGACACTAAATGATTGTTTTTGGAATAATGTGCAGTGTCAAATAACACATCATGTCAGTATTAAAAATCATAATTTCTATAAAACGAGGGAAAAAATCTGTAATAAATATCTGTGAAAGCATGTGAGAGATGAGAATTATACATTTTTTCAGTGCATATCTTTCAGAAAACAGATAAAAAAAGGTCTTATCAGAGACTTTTCAAATAAAACATTCAACAGCAGTTGGCACTCATGACCCTGCGCTTATATTTTTGCGCTCGAGTATGGCATGCAAAGAGAGAGTGTGTGCGTATGAGTGTTATAAGTATGTGTGAAGGTGTGACGGGTGGGCCGACTCTAATATTAGCAGTCGCAGGTCTCCCAGACACCATGTCTCCATGATAAGAATCAAACCACGAGTTTCTTCACCTTCCACTGGCTCCTTAATGGGCAAACGAGCGAGTTTGCCGGTATGTGGTTGTCAGGTGGAATCCGGACCCTTTCCGTGTTCTGTGATGCTTTAACGCAGGCGTCACTGACACGCACATACACGAGCTTTATCATTGCTCCAACAGACCAGACGAATCGATCGACAGCCTGCGCCAGTCCTCGAACACAAGGTCAGAGGCACACACACTGCAGAGCAGAGGACGAGAGCGAAAAACCAACAAACAGCTGTGGATGCAGAGAAATCTGAAAAATGACGGAAGATGATTTTAGGATTTAATTTAGACTTTATGTGTATGTGCACATAGTGTATGTTTGATTTGCAATACTATTGTGTGTGTGCAGTTGTGTGTATCTCTACAGCCTCTGTGATGACCGGCTTATGATCGATTTTATGACAGAGCGGACATTTGATTTCTTATGTGTGTGATGGATTCTGACAGCTTCATGCACTTGTGTTGAAGCATGTGTGTGTGTGTGAGGCAATGTGTACATTGGAGACTTGCACCTTAGGGAGAATGGTAGTAATTAACCTACCTTAACATGTGTTCATTTATTCAGAATAGCTTAAATGAGCTGGAACAAGAGTGATTCATGAAAGAGAGAATGAGAGTGATTGAGAGAGAGAGAGAGAGAGAGAGAGAGACAGGTCATTATGGCTGCTGCAATCTTCTTGTCTAATTATCACAGAGGTCATAAAGACGCCCTTAGGTCAGTGTGTAACAGTGTTTACACACACACACACACACACACACACACACACACACACACACACACACACACACACACAAGAACAATTCACCCAAAATGTAAAAATGTTCAACCTCATGTCCTCATGCTTTTCTATCTTCTGGGAAACAAAAAGGAAACATTTTGAAGGGTATCAATTGTAGCTCTTGAATGTCATCCATACACACATTCACATTTGGCATATTTTGTTTTGAGATATGTTGTACAACTGTCCGACGAGTCTTGTATGACACGAGGCTGAATAAATCTTGACAGAGTTGTCATTTTGGGTGAACTGTTTCTTTAAATAAGAACTCTCTTCGCTTTGCAGTGATTCCAGTATCTGTCCTACACCAGAGTTGCTCACGAACACACACACACACACACACACACACACACACACACACACACACACACACACACACACATAGACTCGTCGCTGTCAGTCAGCATGAGGGATTTGGGGTACCTGACTGCGGAGCTGCTCTGGGCTCCTTATCGGCATGGCATTGCTGTGGCAGTGGACAGAGACAGATGGCTAACTGTCACTCAAACTGAAGAGGAAAAGAGGATGAGAGAACGAGAGAACCAGATGGACGGACTCGATTTTCGCTGTTTCTTTATCAAACAGCAGCTCAAAAACACACAGATGTCGAAATCTGAATCATGTTCACACGTGTGCTGCGACATGTTGTGAGCGTTTGTGAAATGTATGGTACCATATCTTTTAACAAATAAAGCGTTTTTTACTTGAGAATTGACATACAAAGACACAGAAAAGGAAGGACACTAAGAGAAGAAAAGAGACGGAGGGGCGGTCGAAGAGCAAAGGGCAGCGAGGGATTTCAAGAGATCAATGTTTGATGAATATTTGAACGTTTTAAAGCCCCCGACTGAAGTTTTTCCTTCTTACCGAGACAAAAGCTAACCACAAACACCAGGGAAATGAGAAGTAACCGAGAAACAGAGAGAGATTTGCCTATGGAGAGAGAGCTTTACTCTTGCCAACAACCTGTATGTTCTGCCAGCGGTTTTTGGCCGAGTTTTATCGGTGCACATCTGGCTTCTGTGAGCTGATTGGATCACAGTTTTAGCCAATCAGAGCACTTGGTGCCAGCGAAGAAAGAGCAATACCGTTCCCAGAATGTTGACCAGAATGGCTATAAACATTTGAGGAGTATCTTGTGAGGAAACCAACGCAAATACAGATGAACATGCGATGGCACGTTGACCGAGCCTGACAGAATGACTGATCAAATCATGTTAAATAAAAGTGATGTGACACGCGCGCACAAACACACAGACTAATGAATGGGACTACACATAGCGTGCGTGCGTGCGTGTGTGTGTGCACAAGTTTGGTAAACAAACATTGTAGCATCAGTTGTGGGAGACAGAGAGATGGAGATGATTTAGAGAAATGGATGAAGAGTATCTTAGTTAAGTGTGAATAAGAGAACGTGACTGTTTGCATCCAATTTAGGTCACAGAACACATAGTGCCGCCGTGTGTGCATGAAAGTGAGTATGTGCCCTGTGTGATGGCAATGTGTCATAGTGCTACTTTTTTGCAGTAATGAGTAATTTACTGTGTGTGCGTCTGTGTGTGTAAATGTGTGTGTTTGTGCGTGGATGGATAGGGCAGATACTCCCAAAAGGTCAGACAGAAAAAACACTAATTGGATTCCAACTAGTTAGCTATGTGTGATTCATTTAACACACACACACACACAAACAGCCTCTGCTCTCTCTCTGCAGTTGCAGACAAAGCCGACATTGTGCCTCTTTCTGCTGAGGAACCACTTGTGGAGGGATGTGTTTCCCGGGAAGGGTGGGTGTGGGGGTGCTGGACTTATCCAAGGCACACCATGCCATTGACCTTTGACATCACCTCATTGAGTCAAATGCAGCAACACAACTACATAGCTGCAATTTGATGTGCAAGATCACGCAAACATGACCCGTTAATAGCAATAATGAACAGGGAGCACACACACGCAGCTGCCAGACCAATGCCGTGTGTGTGTGTGTGTGTGTGTAAATTATCCTTCTGGCATTCATTCTCACACAGACTTATACAAACACACACACGAAACACTGATCCTATCACACGATCACCACACACACCCAAAAAATCACACACAGGCTTACGTTGTAAATCTCCCTAGATCATCTATTCATCAAACACACACACTTTTTGAGTAAACAGGACTTTAGCCTGCAAAGAGGATGTTTACTGTGTGTGGAGGGAGATTAAAGGGTTGAGGTGGGATTGGGGTTGGCCAGTTGTCCACAAGATATCTGGAGGGGAGAAGAGACAGCGTATCGTGTCACTAAAACTCACCGAAGGGGTGGTTAGAAAATGGAGAAAATTCTTTATAAAATCAAAAATGTATTTAAACACACACTCGGGAGGGGAACGGGAAGAAATGTAACAGTTCTGCATCAGGTTTCATTTCAGAAGTCCATGTTTTTATGAGCACTTTTGTGGGAGCTGCTTTGTGGTTGATTCATTTGTGAGTCTTCTCATAAGAACCCGCTCATGAGAGTCATTCATTCATGAATTTGACTACACCCTGGGGTTCATTTTGTTTATAGTGACACGAAATGGCAAACATATGAATTTGAGGTATAAATACATCATTTTAATGGACCTTTAAGTTTGACAGATAGTCAAAACTAAAATGCTGCAAAGGCAAATGTGTGTGTTAATTGATCTCTTTGCTTTTATTGATCTGTTTTGTCTTAGACCGATTCAAAGGAGGTGCAATGCATATGACACTTTTTAAGTATTTCAGTACAATAAAAAAGAATTAACAGTATAGAACTTCACAAATATCTTAAGGCTCTAAAATAATAAAAAAAATTACTTTCATAATTGCAAAATTTCTATAAGTATTTAAAAAAATATCTGATTCTCAATCGCTTTTTGTGGCACACACACGCACCCTCTGTGGACGTATTCATCTAACTGTTCATTTGGCTGCCTTCAATCGGCTCTCATTTGTTGTTCCATTTCCCTCCAGATCTTCATCCACTCATCTGTCACTTAGATAAATCTTTAATCTCCGTTTATTTATTTTCTTTAATGCTAGTGTATCCAGCACAGAGGAGATTCTTTCCTCGTCTGACCTTTGCTGACGTCTGTCTTTATTTCTTTCACGTTTTGGTCCCTTTTTTCCATTTTGGCAGATTTTTCATTCTGCCGTGCTTGATGCCAAAGCCATAATTCACCAAGCACGCAGACTGCCTTGCCAAGATTTTAATAATCATTAAAAGCGCAAAACCACACTGGCGTTTTCAAGCTTGTGCGTATGTGTGTTTGTATCTGTAACTAATCGTTTCTCTGCCGCTTTGGAACCGTTTTGTAAAGCTCGCTGATAACAGGTTCAGAGTTCTCCGGCGGTATTATACCATGTCTACACTGAGAGCAAGTGATGCAAGACAACTTGAACTCGAACGTAATAATCAGTTACACTGCAAGTGTGGGAAGTCACTCCCGTTTGATCATGAAAGTCTTCGCTCCCATGGCTAGACTTGTGACTGTTGGCGTAAAGTGTGTTTGACTCTTATTCAAGTATCATAGCCAAGTATCGCCCACTTAGACGGGAAGTCAAAATCAAATATAACCCAGAGAGCAGAGCGAAACATACAGATGTGCTTTGGCGCATTTCTTTGCTGTTATGAAGCCTGTCAATCCAGTAAATACTTCATCCACAGAAGCACATTTTAGGAGGCTAAGAATTTCTAAACACCCTGAATATTGCCAAATTCTTTGAGACATCTAACTAGGTTGCCTGGTAGGTCAGGAAAGCTTCAGATGATCTGTGGTGTAGGTGTGCTGTGTGTGGCTGACACTATTTCCATTACAGTTACAGCAAAGTGCACAATCTAAAAAAATCTAGACACAATATTCTGTATTAATATGAAGGAATTTTCCGTATTCACTTTTTACAGTTGTTTGACCTGTAATTTATATTTTGCACGGCATTAAATTAGATTTACGGGCATTAACGGAAATGCCCGTAAAATAAAGGGAAAATGCACTGGTGATTTTCTGCCACGGTGCAGACTTTCTTACAAGCAACATGACCAACAACACGTTTGACTACTACTTGACTATCTTTTTTTGTCACTTGGAAACAAAGGGGTCGTGTAATTGACATTGAAAAGACCTGTCGCATGAGTCCCGTGTCTGTTGTGATGACCAAAGCTGTCTGCCGTGTAAGCAAATGAAAGAAAATATGAAAATCGAATCACGGAACCCTAATGTCACCTCAGACGGGGCGGATTAGATCAACCAGCATTTAAAAACAAGACATCGCCGCAGTGCGTCCTGTCCTGTGGGTTAATAGGCTCTTCTACCGACTAATGAGCTCTTTTGAGTGCTAATATTGCATCCATATATTTACAGCTGTGTGAACAAGCTTATTAATATGGAATAGAAGATGCAGAAGATGGAGTCTCAGCTGGGTTTGTGCCACCGCACCTTCTGCTCAATGTGTGTGGAGTCTGTTCCTCCCCTCTGAAACCAGAATTGTAATGCATGCAATTAAGGAGTCTAATTAGGGTAATTAATTCTGTGGGAGAGAGGAACCCAACACTCCTCCATTCACGGTTATAGATCCGCCTTAATCCCTGTGCCCTACACTCGGAACACAAAGCTGCCTCAGATAATGGGGGCCAGCGACTGTGTGTGTGTTCATCTAGCGTCTTCTCGCAAGCGAACAGCCTGCTCTCAAACTCGACGGGTCTAGAATCGGGCGAGGAAAATGAACGGAAAAAGAAACGGTATGAAAGAGCTGTGCCAGAACCTGTTTCCCAGGGTGTAGGGCGATTCGCGAGTCGACCCTTTCAATGTTTTAGGTGATCCGATTCGCAAACTCATTCGTAAATGACTCAACTAGGAAGAACCTAGTTCATTTTCAAGCTGTTTAAAATGTATCTTTGTGGCGACATTTGGTTCAAACCAGCACACGCTGACACATTTCAATTGTAGTTGCGTTGGTCCTCAGCCACGTTTGCTTGAGAGGATGGCGTTCCCCCAAAATGCCGCGGGCATTTCTTAAGCTTATCACTGGCACTTACGAAATGCCCGCGTCATTTGGGGGAACGCCATCCTTCACAGATAACGGAAGTTAGACATTATCGTTAATAAAGTTGCCAATATGGATATTTCGCTTTAACAAACGCATCGATTCACTTTAAAATATCTGTATTAACCCGACGGAGGTGCGTGGAGCAGTTCTTTGATCGATGGGTGAACTTTCTGGAGCTTCAAAATCTCGTCTATTATTCACTCCTATTCTAAAGCTCGGAAGACCAAGGATACGTGGTATTACCACTCCGTCTACATTATTCTGAAAGAATAAACTCTATATACAAATAGGATTTTTTTTTCGGTGAGTAAAACAATTACATTTTGGGTGAAATACCCCTTTAAAAACAACACGGCTTTGGAAAAGCTTGAGTAAGTGATTTAACAAACCGAGCAAAAATCATCCACTCTCTTTCTGTCTGTCTGTCTCTCACACACTCAAACTATTCCAACCCGTCTCCTTCCAGTCATCCAAACCCTCTTCCTCTATTTCGTAGAACAAACAGACACCAGAAAGCACGCACACTCACACATACCAATCTACAGACCAAACAAACAAACCTTCATTAAACAAATGTTCTTATACAAACCAATATACACGCATATCGCACTTATCACCTTTCTCACAATCCATCATCTCTATTTTCACTGATCTTTTCTGTCCATCTCCCTCTTTTTCATTCCCCCTCCGTCAATCCCTGGAGCCCTGTGCAGGCACAGATGTCACGATGCATTATTTCAACCTGCAACCTCCCATGTTTCTCCCGTTTCCCCATCTCTCCGTTTTCATCTCGTTCTCTTTTTCCGCATGTCATTTCATCCCTCAGACTTTTTTTCCCCAGTTGATATTAATATTTGCCGTTGTGCACATTTTGCATACTCAAATTTTGAAGGGAAAGCATAAGAGAGGGCGACCATTTTGTCTCTCTCTTTCTCTCTCTCTCCACACACATATGCACGCACGGTCAGTGAATTATGGTTGGCCCTTGAATCTGTCCAGCCCTAAAGTACTCCAGATGTTGGCGTGTGTGTGTGTGTATGTGCTGTTCTGGCTGCTCTGTCAAACAGAAGGGCCAAAGTGAATTGAAGACTTGCAAAAGTGTTTTCTTTCTGTGTGTGTGTTTAGAGACCTTGTTCCGTGTTTGGCTTATAGGCACACGCAGGCACGCAGACACACACATTGCTGTCAGTGTACTTACAGTGTTCTGCTTCCTTTCATTAGAACCTGTAATTAAAACGACAGTGAAATGTGATTACAGTCTTTAAGAGGTTCCACTCCGTTCAATACACACTGAGACCACTTTAGCTGTCTCCGCATGCGTTTTCGGCCAAACTCTCTCTTGTTTGCCGTTTGGCTTTGATATGACCCAGAAATTCAGAGTCCGCAAGAATCCTTCTTCCCGAACTCCTTTGTTTTTCTCATATTTTCTCGGTCTCTCACTCTCCGGCTTCTTTCCTTATATAGCAACCCCCTCCTCTTTATCTCTCCTTCTTTCTCCCTCTCACTTTCTTTCACTGAATGCCATCTCCATCCTCCCTTCAGACCATTGACCCACTTCCCGCTTTTCATTTCATCCTTCTCCCTCTCTCGGCAAACACACTTTTGTCCTTCACCTCGACAACTTGTTCGTCTCCGCTCTTCAAGTAAAAGTTGTCCAGAGGGCAAACAAATGTTGTGGCGGCGTTGCGTCAGCAGCGCGTCAATGTTGTGTTTCGTGCGGGTAAACTAATTTAGCAAGCGGACAAGTGTGCGGAGCGGTGGGTCAGGGTGGAGCGGAGGCTGATTATGTCATCAACCTGTCTGCTCCTAGATGGGAGGAAGAAAGAGATTGAGTTTTACTCAAGGGATGACTTGAAAGGTGTGGAAATGTGTTTGTGCTTTTCCCTTGGGTGGCGAGAGGCTAAACTAAAACAACTTTAAAATGGACACTGAGCTAAAAGGGGCATCCACTCAAAAAACGATCAACAGAACGAGTGAAGGGAAGAAACGGGGGGATAAAGATGTGCGTGCAGAGGACATATAGATATCTAGATCACACGTATACATCTTTAGCATTTATCATACTGTACAACACACACTTTTGTCCTTGTGTCTGCATATTATAAAGATCTGGCTGCGCAGAAACAAGCGTAGAATGTTAAATGCCGTCTTTCTCATTTCTTTCTTTAATTAAAATTCATTGGCGGTTTAGGTTCATACAAATATGAGTCATCCAGTTTGAACTGAACCCAGACAGTTTAACAGAGATATCCAGACACAAACTTCAGTATGCACAGAATGGATGCACACTCATCCGCATGTGTAAACACACACACACACTGCACTCAAACACTGTTGCCCACAGCCATGACCCAGTTAGGTTGGATGTCCTTCCTCTATTCTGACCCACATCTCCTCACCGCCAGTCCGTCACTTTGTCAAAATTACGAAAGAGCTGTGACGTCCTTACAGCACTCAGTAACCCGCACCGTAACCCGGTGCGACCCGAGTATCCTGCAGAGCTGCAAATCTCATGCACTGCTTCACCCGCAGTCACGGAGATATGGGGCTTTTAGAAAGTGCGATGTGTCTGGATCTTTTGGTAGCACTTATTCATTCATATGTATATTGCTTAAAGGAGCTCAAAGCCATAATACAAAATTCTATATTTAATTATGTTGTTCCAAACACGTATGACTTACTTTTTTTCTTAAAACACCAAAAGGAGATAATTTCATGAAAATCCTCTCAGGTAAATTCATTACAATTTCAGAACATTATTATTACTCACTTAGATTTATGCATTTTGCGGATGCTTTTATCCAAAGTCACTTACAAAGGCACGTTCATGCTATAACTTTTTTTGAGTGTGTTTTTTCAGTGGGATTCAAACCGCGGCTGACGCAACATGATACCAGTTGAGCTACAGGAGCACACATGAAAATTCATCATGCCACCCATACTGTATACTAAAACAAATCTTAAATCAAATAAGGCCTCTGTTTTATTGGTTCTTCTGTGATTCGTGACTAAATATGATATGACTGCTAGTCACAAGATAGTGAAGAACCAATGAGGTTTATTGTTATCTTTATGCCACCATATGTTAAGCCACGTATATGTACTTGTATTATTTGTACTATTTGTTTTGAAAAAGCCATTTTCTCCAAGCCCTGTTGAAAAAAACTAGCATATGCCGGTTAGGTGGGTTTTGAAGCATGGTAGCTGGTTTGCATATGCTGTTTTTATCAACAGGGAGGACATAAAAAATGGCATATTTTTTTACGTCTTTGTTTGTGTTCAGTAAAGAAAGAAACTCATACACATGGGGCGGCAACTTTCATTTTTAAATGAACTATTTGTTTAATAAGCACCCAACCAATTTCACATAATCTTCACTTGTGAAGAAGTAGTATTGCAAAATGCTTTATCTGTTTCCATGTGCATTTGCTCATTGACGTTTCATTGTTTGCCTATTGTTTCATAGATGTATAGTGGAAGTGTATAGACTGAAAATCATTAGGAAATGATTGTATAACAATATACTGTTCACATAAGCACCAGCGTTCAATGTGTAACTCCTGCACCAGGGCTGCTTCTTCTCAAAGTTCTCTCAGATTTAAACTTTGTTCTGTTACTTTATATATATCTAATGAAATGCATTTAGAGATTGTATATTCAATACAGTAGATCCACAGCTGATGTAAAGTCCAGCTTGATTTAACAGCCTAAATAGGATTAAAGCTGCCTGATCTCATTACACGAGCCACCAGATGTTTTATTTGTTTATGTTCTTATTTCCAGACTCATTTAAACTCATATCCACCTTATCTCAGATAAAAGGATGAGAGATTTCTCAGATAATCTCTCTCTCTCTCTCTCTCTCTCTCTCTCTCTCTCTCTCTCTCTCTCTCTCTCTCTCTCTCTCTCTCTCTCTCTCTCTCTCTCTCTCTTACTGACCTCTGCTCTTATAAGCTGCTTCCTTCTCTTGGACACTTGCTCTGTGGAC
Organism: Barbatula barbatula; assembly: GCF_947034865.1. NCBI lineage: Eukaryota > Metazoa > Chordata > Actinopteri > Cypriniformes > Nemacheilidae > Barbatula > Barbatula barbatula. The sequence goes on along the minus strand of NC_136766.1, from coordinate 26,109,389 downwards.
TTTTTATTTGTGTAGTGGGTTTACTCATACAGACTGATGAGCTGGCAGCCGGGGGTATATTTAAGATGGAATGGTTAAGAGGTCAGGTGGGTTAAAGTCTCTGTAGTGGTTTTTAATCCCGTCTGGTATGACTTCAGTGCCAGTCAACTCAGAATACTCCACCATAAGACACATTTATAGTAACACAGCTTTAATGGGCTACAACGCCAGTTTAGAAAAGAACATGATTTTAATTTCAACAAATCAACTGGTGGGTTTTCCAAATGACTAGTCAAGGAATCGTTTTTAACAGAGAAGCTCTGTATAATTCGTTTGGGTTCACGACAACCTGATTGTATGCAGTTCATATCTACAAAAGAAGTGTTTCCGCACTCTTAAAGAGCGAGACGGCGCAATACCGAAGGAATCCGAATTGGATAACATGCATGTTTCGCATTGAGTGACTGTAAGGGTCTGCTTTCGTGTATTCCGTGTTTCTTGCTTGTCTGTGGCCTGGCCCCTCTGAGGAAAACTGGCAGCCATGTGCCGGCCCCGGGGGTCGAAAGAGGGACACCATAATTTGTTTGGATGGATAGAAACATGAATAACTGGCTAAAAAATGAAAATGTCATTGAGCACATAGAAAAGATCGACCTCGGAGAGTGCTCGCATCTGTGTGCGCACGTAGGGGGGGGAGGCTATTAAATATACATTCTCATATGTCATTTATGTTTTAAACATATTTGGTTTTGACATCTGTGTTCTAGTGTTACATTGTGTGTATGCGAGTTTTCATCTGGGATGTTATGAGCTGCAATTATGCACCATTGCCAAGACTGTCAGTGTGATATACTCATACCTGCCTCAAGAGAGTCCTTAATCTGTCCTGGTTGTGCACGCTCACACACGCGGTCTAATGTTAGCCTGTAGGCTTTCCAATGAGCTTCTATATTACACATGTACGTAATGAATACAACTTCATAATGTAAGCAAAGTCCTGCAGGATATATTACATCATGAGTCGTCTACAGAGAACAGTGTTCTCAGCCTGTTGTGCCTTTACTCTATATAACCTCACAATTGTGACTGTCCACAAACATTGGGACAAAAACATTTACCAATGTGCTTTCAAAACCTACATAAATTTCTCCATAAGCAACCATTTTCTCGTGTTTCAACGGTTACAAGCTTCAATTCCACCTCGCAGGAACATAGCATTTAAGGAAAACATTATAATTGTGTAATTACGTCGGCTGTAAGCCTTATTAATCTTTTTGCTCGTTCTCCAATGCCTCTCTCCTATAGCTGTCAGCACTCTCTTAATTGTTTATAAGAGCTCAGTTAATGGCTTAAATCAACCGTACCAACGTGTTACTTCTGAATTACCGAGTCTTATTTCGTTTCAGGAAATATGAAGTGTGAGCCAACGGGCGAAATAGTTGGCTGAGGAGAGCAGTCCCGATTTTAGTTCACAGTCCAGTTCCGTACTGGAAAAACACATCGTATTTCACACAAACAGTCCACACACTGAGTTTGAACTTATTCTATGTAACACAAAACGTATTTTAGCGTAATGTTTATTTTTAGTGTTCATGTCCCACTGTAATGGGTTTAATCCTGGCATGGGTACACTCTTGAAAAAGGTGGTTCAAAAGGTTCTTCGATGCCACAGAAGAACCCTTTGGTTCCATAAAGAACCTTTAACATCTGAAGAACCTTTCAGTTTTACGTTCTTTGTGGCAAAAAAGGTTCAGATCATAAAAAAGTAAGAAAGAGATGGTTCTTTTAAGCACCTTTATTTTTAAAGCGGCCCTAACTCAAACAGTTTCTTTATATCTCATGTTAATCTTGAGTACTGACAGAATAGTATCACACCCTTCAAATATCCGCGAGTCTTTAGTTTGATCACATTTATAAAAGACAGATACAGCTGTATGATTATTTCATGCGATGCGTGTGGGGGGGCATGCCGTGTGCTTTTTCAAGGGAGAATTGTCCAGTAAGCGACTAAGAAAAGTTGTTACCTAACGATTTTTCATGTTCTAAAAAAACGTTTCGAAACCTGTACGAACACTGGGGGAGTGTATTGAGCACAGAAATACTACTTAATATGTTGAGCATGAGAAAAGACAACAGGTTTAACCCCATAAAGAAGACAGAATGCATGACACAAAGTTGCACCACCCCTTTCAGAGTGTAACATACTGATCCAGGAATGCTGAAAACTTATACATTAAAGTATAAGTTCACACAAAAATGAACATTCTGTAAGCATTTACATTTCAAACCTGTTTGACTTTCTTCTTCTGCAGAACACAGGAGAAGATATTTTGAAGAAAGTTGGTAACCGAATACCGCCGGCACCCATTCACTTCCGTTGTATGCACATAAAACCAATGCAAGTCACAATTTACATACATTCTTCAAAATATCTTCTTTTGGGTTCTGCGAAAGAAACAAGGTCATACAGGTTGACAACAGAGTTAGTAAATGGTAACAGCATTTTTATTGTTGGGTGAACTATGACTTAAAATACTGTATCCCACATGCATACAGTACATGTAAATGTTATGGTAATGTTTGTAATCTGATATGTGAAAATGTATAGATTTTCCTTCAGAGGAGGATCACTTTTCCAGGTACATTAACATATTTGTCTGTAGGTGGCAACTATACGTGCACACCAAAGGGAAAATATTTTATTTTTGCTCATGACGCAAGTTAAATGATGAAATATATTTTGCACAGACAGGGTTGTTAAACAGTACTATCTATCTCACTCTAATGGGGTGTTACAATCTTGTCAATGTGACATTTGTATATTTTGAACTTGACTGGCTGATAGCTTGCACTGTAAACTTACTGCAAAACATTTCTTTTACACATTGAGAGACAAGTTCAATATTACATATGGTGATGATATTTATATAAATGTAACATATGAGGTAAAAAGCCAATTGTTTGAAAAAATATTTTTTATATTTATTACAGACTGCATTGCTACACATACATTAAGGACAAATGCACACAGCTTTCTCTTATTCTTATAAATACACACACACATAAAAGAACTGCCATAGCCGTGGGATAGTGCCCACACATAACACACACACACACACACACACACACACACACACGTCTGACTGACTTACGCTTTATCACCGTCATTAGTGTGACAAGAGGCATCCCAGAACCCCTTAACATAAACACATGCGTGGGAGACACGCACACACACAGCCTCCTCAGCTCCATTTGTTTGCTGTTTTGTTCACTAAATTGCTCTTTTGGCCCTGATACTTCTGTCTTTTTTATCAGGTCTTCTCTCTTGAATCTTTTTGACACTCAGCGGCTCACTCTATTTTAACACAAGAGCAATGCAGGATTTTATTCTTATCCTGGGCAAAGGGGTACAAACGCACACGCTCACAGACATGCTCTGATGTAAATGAAATGGGCTTGTCTGAGATTTGTGTGCTCATGTAGGTTGCTGTGTATTTCGAAGAACGAATGACTGAAATGGTTCTTCATTTCTTCTGCTGTCTGTTTCATTCAGCTCTTGTTGTTTTTGGGACAGTAGAGAAGCTCCCTCTGTGGACGCCATCCTCCATTTCTCCTCGTTCCTCTATCACTGCTCATCATTGTCTCAATTACTCATCCTGGCATCTTCCTTCCTCTCTTCCTCGCGCTCACCCTGTCTTTTCTCTCTCATTTTTCTATAAGGAGAGCTACAGTACAGATTTGCTTCTCATACAGTAGTTTTCTTGTCTTTTTCACTCGAAGATCTTGCGGTATTTCTAAATGTTAATGGGGTCATATGGTGCGAATGCATGTTTTTCTGTGTCTTACGTATTAGAATTGCAAAATTGCAACGATTTAAGTGTCGGAACAAAAGATGCGTTCCATCTAAAATCGAATGCTCAACCAAATCTGCCTGAAACGCCTTGTTTTACCACACCTCCAGAAATCCACGTTAGTTCGTGGTATGATTTCACTAAGACCGCCCAAATTCATACGCAAGTAAGGTGGCCGTATAACTGCTTTGGAACCTGATGTTCCAAATATGGTAAGAGGCGTTACTATTTCGTCACACGCGTGCAGGATTCAACCAATCACTACGCACTGGTTAATTGGCCAATCGTAGCACACCTTGAGCGATGAGCTTTGTAAACAATCTCAGAGAGGCAAGTGGAGATACAAACATGCACTGTATGTGGAAAATACAGTGTTATTGAACCTTGAATCGTGTAAACACATTGCATTACATTTAAATAACGATAATATTCGTTTTAGCCGTGTCATATGACCCCTTTAAGACTCTCTCTTTCTCTTCCAGTCTGTTTTGTGTTGTCCACTCACACTTAAGGTCTGTCCATCACTTCTTATCACCTCTCTTCTCAATCACGTGAGCAACAGCTTGTCAAAGACCATCAGTGTCACTCGTTGTACTCTCTTGCTCTTTCTTTCCGTCTTTAAAATGTCTCGAAATATGTTGGTTTAAATTCTGCTGCCGATTGGTGTTTTGTTTTTGTAAAATAAAGACATGCCGTACAAAAGTCCAGTTAAGACCAACCGAGAGCGACAGATCAACATAAAGGAATAAAAAAAGAAGGACATTACACAAGGGTTAAAACGGAGGTGTGTGTGTGTCTCACTTCCATTTCATTTCTGTCTCTCACGCCATCCCTCAGTAAATAAGATCTGGCACTCTCACTTACATCAGGTCATTATCTCTCTCTCTCTCTCTCTCTCACTCTCGCTCTCTCATTTAAGACGGCCAGACCATATTACCAAGGACAAGCTGTCCTGTTCTGTGTCTGGCCCACATGAAACCAGCCGCTCTCTGCTCCCGCCCACATACATGTCGCATGATGTCCACCTGTAGCCCACTTCATATCAGGAGCGCCCATTGCTGGTTCACATAGACCCATGTAGGTCCTCAGTATAATTTATCGGGATCCTGTCAGTATTTGTGAAGGAAATGAAAATGGGTCCTGGAGTGAGTGTGTGTTTGAGCGATGGATGCAGTTTTTAGGAGATGTTGGATGTTAAATGACCTCCTCTGGGACTGGAAATTAGGCCTCATTAGGACTGTACCGTGGTGCGGTGACATTTGTATGCGTTAATCCATATTAGATCAAATATCTGTGCAGAATGTCAGTGGGAATTATTATTGCTACAATACCAGATTAACTCAGCCGTGTGAGTCTGTGGGCATATGCAACGGCATGCTGCCCTACTAGAAGTGCAGTTGTTGCAGTATGCACACCATGTACAGTATGCAACTTATGTATGCTTTACTTTCTATATCCCATGCATACACGATGATGGAAATGTACCTAAATATACAGTAAATGGTTCTATTAATGCAATGAACTGCCTCAATTCCTTTAAAAAGCATGTTACACGTTTACATCATCATCTGATTTGATGCTCGAATGCTGTTTTTACACATGACTGGGAAAAAAAGGCAAAATAATAAGGCAATAACCGCACTTCACTTGCTGAATTTAACATGCAAAGTGATGAGGTCATGTGTCTGTTTACAAGGTTTAGCGTAGTGTTTTACATACTTTTTCACAGAAAACAGCAGAGTACGGCACAGTTCGAGCTAAATCAGTATCCGTTGCAAACATTTTGGCCTTTATTCAAAGATTAAGGGATTGAGAAACTTGCGTTCCCACCTGAGCACTACGGCTCAATATGTCAAAGCATGTGAACTAACCACTAAGCCCGGGCTATGATCTGAACTCTTTATATATATGAGAGAACACCATTGTGAACAGCCCCTCCAATATGTGTATGAAATAATAAGTAATCAGAAATCTTTCTTTTACAGCTACTTCAGATGGGACCCGTCCGGGGCTGGAGAGCATGAGAGGAGGAGTTTGTGCTACACAGGGCATGAAGGTTGTGCTGAAAGTGGGACAGAGTGAGTAACACACAAACACAAACACACACACTTGGCAGCAGACAAAGCCAGAGGGTCGGTCACCTAAAACAGTTACGGATGTTGGATTTGCTGAAACAGGCTCAGTAAAGAGTTTCTTTTAGTGGCACACATGACCAGCCTCATGACCAATAGCTTTTGTTAGCACACAAACACTGTCGGCCCTGTTAGTTTTCATTATTAAACGAAACGCAGGAAACAGCGGCAAGTGAATCCCAACAGACTGTGCACACAACTCCATGAGCCATAACTGTACACACACACACACACACACACACACACACACACTCGTATCTGTCTAGTGTGTGTCGAGTCATTATCAGTTATACCGATCACACAATCGCTTCTACACTGTTGAATGCGAGTGGATTCACCCCATCTCAAAGACTATAAAGCATTTTATTGTTTTTCTTCCCTCGCTGACGCCTTTTCCCATCCTGAGTTATGAATTCGAATTTTTTTGACTATTATTGACAACACTGTCTCTCTCGCTCGCTCGCTCGCTTGCTCCGTGTGTGTGGGTCTTTCGCTGTCTGGCTGTCTCTCACTCTAGTTGTTATCTGCTGTGTGGCTGAAAGGTCACGTCTGTTTTGTTTGTCATCTAAATAAAAGCCGTTTCGGTCAGAGATTTCTGATGAGATACGTCTGCACACACACAGGCTGTCATGGCATTTTGACAAGCGTGGCAGCTAGCTATAAGCTTAGAGGTGGCTGTCTGCGTATATGAAAAATCTTTCTAAGCGTGCGTAATGATTACATCATCTCAGCATCACCAGCGAGGGCCCCTGACAGCATTATGAATCCTTTCAAAGAGTTCATATTTGAGAGTTTTTCCTGAAGGTTGACTTTCTTGCACCAAATCGAGTTTTCATGACCCTTTTACACCTTTATTAGACCCTTGAAATAAATGTCGACAAATTTGTTTCCAAGTTGCGTAACAAATGCTGTTTGCTCTTTCAATGTTGTGAACTAAACCATCATTATAACTAAACCATCCCTCTTGTTTGTCCTTAGATCCATATGGCCTCCCACCCAAGTCCCCCAAACCTGACTCAGCGGGCCGTATCAACAACCCGAATTCAGGTATTCACAGCTTCCTACAGTATCAGTCGAGGACATAAATGTTTCATCCTAAACAGACAGAACATTAAAGACAGAACTGAACTAACCGAAGGAACAAGGGAAGGAAACGACAGATGGATGGAGACAAACAGCCGTCTTGGCGCTCTGCTTCTTTTTGATATATTCCACCCTTCTGTTTGTTTTCTACTCATGCTCCTTCTTTTATATCTCTTTTCGCCCATTCTGCGTCTTCTTCGGAGGCCCGGGGGCCGTGAGCTGGAGGCAGTGCGGTGGGGTAATGGCCGCACGGGGAAAGATAAAGAATGAGAGGAGGAGAGAGCCGCCGTTACTGAGACTTATTAGTTTAGCGGTCCGGGTTTAGTCGGTCCTGAGAGGAAGAAAGACACAGAAAATTGGTGGGGGGGGAGGAGCGAGATTATTGTAGAATACGAAAATTACTCAGGTTCACTGTTTGCTCGGGTGTGACGTCTGGGGGTTTGAAACGGGTGGCTTGTGTCATTTCTTTGACATACGTGCATACGCAAAATAAAGAAATCAGCTCATTTTATATCTGAGGTTCACAATCAAATTTAGAGAAAAGAAGATGTTTGAGAGATAGGATGGGGTGAGGGAGGTGGAGGTGGGTTGGAGGGGTGCTGCAGGTCATTACGAGCACAATAACCCGGACAGTCATTGAGACACGGAGCGAAGGAGGAGGTGGAGGAAGAGAGAGGGATGGAGAAAGGAAACGAGAGGAATTGTGTCAAGAATAATGATGGGCCAATTGAGAACGCCTGCAGACAGATCCCTGTATTTCCGCCCGTTCCGGTGCTCGCCGGGGGCTCTCGTTGTCTCCCGTGGAGATCAGAACAGCACACACTTATATACACACACACACTGAAACATCAGCTGGTTCCACAAGTTAGCACAATGGTCATTTGTTTTAGGTCTTGCATGTAATGTGCAATGAAGCCATTATACATTCCGAATACCAATGAGACAGTTTGTCTCCAAAAAGAAATAGTTTGACTTTCTTCCTTGAAACACAGAAGTGTACGCTATTAATGTTCAACTTAATATAACAAAGAACCGTGACCAGTTACTGGAACACAACATATTCCGAGTCTCCTGCCTCCATCATATGATACATTTATATAAGGATAAGCCTGAAATCAAATTCATTCACTAAAACCCTTTTACTCCAGCTCTCAAATCTCACTGGCACATGTACATGTTTAAAAACGGCTCACTGAGACCCGTCAATGACACACGGTGTTATGTATGGAAACAACAGTGTGAGCGTTCCCCCGAATTTCTCTGTTTATGTTCCACAGAAGAAAGTCTGAGGGGTTTGGAACAACATTACATAAATGATGAGATAATATTTATTCTTCGGTGAACTATAGCTTTAATAATATGAAGTATTATAGCACGATAACCCACTTGTAATATTGACCATGCTGCGGTTACCGAGCACATCTGTATTGGAGGTTTTGTACATCATGTTGAAGAGCTCAATCAAACCACAGCGTTTAGATTGGCTTTCATTTCCCCTGCGAAATGCCTCCCACACTCCATAATCCTGTTATGTAAAGATAAATGACTAATATAGCCTCATAGATCCCACATCTATTAAAATGCTCTTTCTGCTCAGCTGTTGTTCATATAAGAGGCTAAAATACACAGTTCTAGCAGTTCTAGTTTGTAACGCTGTAGCACATTAACCATAGCTCAGGTTAACATGTGAAAATATTTATGACGTTTTTATTATAGGAAAAATAATGTTTAGAGCTAATTTCTCTCTCTTTATGTGTCCTAAACACAAGGTCCAGTGTATGAAATGGAGCAGCATCTAGCAGTGAGGTTGTCACGCCACCCCTCCCTTGCGAAGCACTACGGTGGCAGACCTAGGACTAAGATGTCTGCACGTTTTCACTTCTTAGCCGAAGGACATTACGCATTTACGAAACACGCTCTGTAGAGCAGCTTGTCCATTTAGGGCTACTGTAGAAACAACATGGCGAATTCCATGCAAGGGGACCCGCGGTGTATGTAGATAGAAATAGCTCATTCTACGGTGATAAAAGCATAACGCTTCATTATGTAAGGTCTTTACACACCTCTGAAGACATAGTTGTGTATATTATATTTTCATTTCTGGCAATAGATCATCCAAAAATGTGCACATTGGACCTTTACAGCTTAAATAAGCAAAAACTATTGAAGCTGTGAAAGTTGTAGTTCTATGACATTTCTCTGTTTATCTTAAATTGTCCACCGTAGCCTCATTATTATGAATTTAGGATTTATTTTAATGTAAAACAGTGAAGAAATTTAGAATATTATTGCAACCCAGCAAAAATGTTTTTAATTTGGTAACAAAAAATGTTAGATCACATCTGGACCGTTCCTAAATATGTTTTATTTTGTTTCACCGGCTTTAAAGCTGTCTAAACACTGAACAAAGTCTCACCTCACTTCCTCTATCTCCTAATCTTTATTTTTTTACGCTACGGTTTGCTGATCCTGGTTCACGTCTCCATTGCCAGACCACAGTATCCACTCGTGTGGCAGACCACGGCTTTAAGCCGTGTGTATTTTACACGTGTGCCAAAACACGCATGTTTGCCGAAACCCAATCCACCTTGACTAGTGTGAGCTGAGCCAGTGTGATCTGGTCAGTGAGTTCGTAGAAAAGTCCACCAGTCTACAATGTCTTCCAACTTTTATTCAAATTTCTGACAGTTTTAGTGAACAGGGCTCTAATTGGTTCAATTTGATCGGTTAAGGACATGAACAAGTGAAATCAAATTGCTAGATGACTGGCCCCATTTCATTTGTTCCATTTGATTGGTTAAAGACATTAACTAGGACATAGGATGGGGAGATAAATGAAGTGAGGCGATGTTGGAGGGCAGGATGAGGCGGCACTAATGAACTCAATACATCCGACAAATACTCATGTATGTGTCAAAGGCCGGTCCTCTGGGTTCACGCTCCAATACGGGAACAGGTTAAAGGTGGTCATCTCACTAATGGCCAAGTGCAAGACTTTGAAAAGTTTCTCTAATAAAATCCATTGGACTTCTGAACTGTAATAGCCTAGTGGAGACATCCATACATCCAAATATTGAGAATCTTCATGCATTTAATACGTGCTTAATGGTCTCTTTGGTGATTCACAAATGGTAAACTTTTCCATTTGTAAAACAAATCGTCTCTCTGTTTTGCAGGTACTGGAAACAACACACATCCCCGAATTCCCTCAAGAGGACCGGGTGGAGAGAACGGCCCTCTCCCTCCCTCCAACATCGCGGTTATCGCAGGGGCCGCCGGAGGTTCTGCCTTCCTCCTTCTCGTCACTGCCGTCATCTGCGTGGTGTGTTACCGACGACGACATGCCAAACATTCAGAATCGCACCACCCTCCCCTCTCCCTCTCGTCCTTGACCTCGCCCAAGCGAGGCTGTGGTGGGGGCGGAGGAAGTGGCAACAACAACGGATCAGAGCCTAGCGACATCATCATCCCTCTGCGGACTTCTGACTCCGCCTACTGCCCCCACTACGAGAAAGTCAGCGGGGACTATGGTCATCCGGTCTACATCGTACAGGAGATGCCCCCTCAGAGTCCGGCCAACATCTACTACAAAGTATGAGAACCGGAGACGACCTAAGCGACAACTACGATGACCACACCAACCTTAACTACTACCTAAATCCCGCCCCGCCGCCGCAGTCCTCCACGTGACTGCGGTAGTCCCTGTAGATCAGATCCTTTTACCTTCATACACATTTCTCCCATATAGTGACTGTTTGGGGCCGGGTGTGTGTTATCATTCCTTACAAGTCCCCCAACCTTCGGCCTTCTGTTAGAGAGAGGATGTCCTGATGCGAGGGCCTCCTCCTCTCTGACATCCCACCGGGAAAAGTTCTTAAAGCTAGAGAAGACCTCTTGGAGGGATTCAGCCAACTGAAAAAAAAAACATATAAACTCCTAGTTTCAATGGAGCACAAGCGTCAAAACTGTCTTTTCTGATGTACTCGCAAAAATACGAAAAAACGAACACTCAACTTGTCCAAACCTCGAAAACATTTTGAACTTTGACCTTGAATGCTACATTTACTCACAAATAGCAGTCTAGTTTGTGTTACTACTCCTCTGTAAGGGGGAGGGGCCATTGATTTAGCCAATCGTCGCACAGGGCTCCAGTCACGTGATGTGTGGACCCCCATGTGTTTGATTGGTGGAGTTGCAGTGGCTTGGAGAATCTTGTATATTTTAATAACTTGTGTATTTTGTGAGTGTGTAGGATAAATATTCCGACACTGCTGGTGAGCTTCAGTAAAACTTGCGAGTGTCTGTGTGGATGAGTGTGTGTCTGAGTACAGTGTATGTGTTAGCGTGAATATGGGCGCTTGATTGTTAGACTGTTTCAAAACCAAAACATAAAATATGAGCGAACATCAAAAATGTTTTTTTATTGCTTTCAAACACATAGATTATTATTATATATGAATACTCAGTAAAATAATTTTTAGAAAATGTTCATGTAAAGTTACACAGTTCCTTTGCTAGGCCTAATTTCTTTCTTCTTTTTTTTTATCGACATGTCGACCTCGTTTCTTTCCCTTTTGAGTTGTAAATTAATTTAATACTTTCATTCTGTTGCAGAAACCGAGTTTGTTTGGTTCTGTTTTCCACCCGATTCTTCTCTTTCCCAGGAGTCTCCTCCGCTCTACACATATATTTTTATAGCTCCTTGTACTCTGAAGTAGTTTTGAAGCTAGACCTCGTTTGTGAACGTGTTGAGGTAGAACAATCCGAGAGGTTTTTTTTATTCTTATTTTTTAAGATGCGTTTTTTTGAACAAAAAGAAATGGATGGGGTTCAATAAAAAGGATATGTACACCGCCTGATAGGCAGCGAAAACGGATGAGCACGAAACTTCTAGAAAGAGTAAAACTATGAAAGAATCGCACATTTAAAGACAAAAAATAGGGGAGGGAGAGACGGGAGGGGGATGAAAGAAGCCTGAAGCAGGATGGAGTGCGAGAGAAAGAGAGAGCGAGAGATGGGAAAGGTTTTTAATAAACTCATGGAAAAGCTCGTCTGAAGCGGTGAAGGAGGCAGATGTGAGCGGCTGTGTTCTGAGGTAGGAAAAGAGAGTCGGATGAGAGGGAAGAAAGAAGACGATTCTCTCAGATGGACAACAGGATAGATGGACACACAGAATTCCTCTTTTATAGACAAGCAGTGCTATTCTTTTGTTCACGTGAAGTGAAGTGGAAATATTTCAAGACTCATTTCAAATTCTCGAGGATCTCGGAAAACGTCTCGATATTATGCAGACGCTCGCTCGGAGAGAGATTCAATGGCACACAAAAAAGCTCTTGTAAAGAGAGCGCTTTTCATCTCGCGCACACACGTGCAAACCGAATACACAATCAAAAGCCATTCTGATTGGCCATATATGCTAGTTTCCGTAAAAATACTGTAATTAGCTACTCTTTCACACGCTATCTCTCCTTTCTCTCTCACTTATAATACTCTTTTAGTGCCAATGAAAATTGTTCGTGGGCCTGAAACATACTCTATGCAAGTACATTAACACTGGCACTCCTCAAGTTCGGTTTTAAGTGTTCTTGTGTTCCAAAATGCGTTTGGAAAAATGTTTTCTCAACTATCTTGTTTAAGGTTAAAGCCACATAAATTATAATAGACACGGCTTACGTTTGAAGGTTAGTTCCTTTGTTTAAATATGTGCTCGACACTACCACATCCTTTCAATTCAAGCATTTTGTACTTGTATGGACTATGTTTCTGGGCCTCAAGAGCTCGGATTGTGTCTCGTTGCACTGCCATTGTCACGGTATGTGTTTGTATGCGTGTTTTATCGTGGAAAACTGCAGTGCATAGACACAATTTATAACAAGCCATTTATTCCCCAAAATGTTGGTAGTCTTACTTTGCAGATGTGTTTTTGTGACTATGTTAAGACTGAACAATCGATTCAGGTTTTCAACCTGCCTATAGAAAGCTTAAATATTTGTCTCTTAAAAACATTTGGTTTGGTATCGCTCCGGTGCATCAAGACTGTGAGAAATAGTTTTTCTTGTCACATCGATGTTTTCTCTTGCATACAAAATTTGGATTTTGTTGATTTTGTCTTCAAATCTTCGAAAGTTGCCTAAAATGTGGAGGTGTTACGTTTGTTCGGCACTGTTGTACTTGTGGGCTGTTTCATACATATTTAAGTGTTCAATTTCCGATCATTTTCGGTTGAAAAGAAACAACACTCTGGACTTGGGTTACGTGTGCGTATGCGTGCAGTGTGTCTGAAAACACACGACCGGGAAGCCGCGGACATCGTTCATTGACAGACCGATGCGAAGGGGAGTGTTTGCAGACACTGTTGTGTTTGGATGAAACAGCTAGACACTCTCTGCCCACCACCGACTCTTTTTTAGGTCCTGTTTATCGAACATCTGGCCTCAAGAAAAGCTTCAACTTCTGTCATTTACATTGAGCAGCTCTTTGTGCACTTGCTTTCGCCACGAACGCTGGGCCCAGTAATCTGTACGCAGACAAAAGCGGGGACGAACCACAAAGTGTGTATTTTTGTAGAGAACGCTTCAGTGTGTGTACGTGTTTCTCTGTGCCAATAGCCAGCGGGTGGCGGCCATTTTAAAGACCTCCATTCCTCTCCAGTGATGTGTTCAGACGTTTGTAAAGCACCATGTTTGTGTGTGATGTTTTCTTTTTTGTGTCCACCCCCCCAGCACCACCACGACCCCTCTCTTGATTTCCCTCCTGCATACATGCCTTTTAAAAGGGTTAAACAACTAATACATTCCTTTGAAGAAATGTTGAATAAAAAACACAAAAAAAGGTTTAAGCTGCATTCTTTGATCTTGCAAGTGCTCTTCATTGTATGTGTGCTTGTGTGTTTGTATGCACAAAATAACGTGGTCCATTGAAATACAACAGAATGAGATAGATAAACCTTTTTATTTTTATTTTCACTCTGCTAGTTTCTGTTTTTTATCTTTTAAAATGTGATTATTTAGTTTCTCTTCACTGCTAGTGTGGCAACGAATGTCTTCTTTAAACACACAAAAAACCTCCAACTTTACCTTTCCTAATATTTATTTCATACTGAATGTCTCTCTTATTGCTTTTCTTTAGATCATGATATATGTTCCTGAAATGCCATTCAGTTGCCAAAGCAACCGTTTGCTTCTGGCAATAATTCTGCTTCTTTCAAAACTTTCAAAATCTGGTACCGATTGTCCCCGTGAGGTTGCCAGCACAGGCGATGTGGAGGTTAGAAGCATATTATCGTTTAGGGAGCATTTATGAAGGTCACCATTTTCTCATTGGTGTGACACGATTTAGATTAACAAAGAAAAATGGAAGGAAAGAGGGAGGAAACAAAATTTATAAAATGTCACCGATATTGTGTAATCATTTTTCCAAACATGCTCATGTTCAAATATGCTGTAACAACCCAAAGCAAAAAGTTGTATTTTCATAGGTTAGGAAATACAGTCCTTAGCTGACTTTAAAAAAAAAACATTAAGTTAGGTGAAATAAAATGAAGACATTATTTGACGAAAAGTGCAAATTGCTTGAAAATGTCAACCTTACCGTGATTTTTATTGTTTCAACCAACTGGTTTACAATGCTACCACAGATATCAACATTTGGTGGTTCAAATACCCATGTGAGGTCTCCCAAGTTTTTAAAGCATTTGTTTTAATTTTAGTGCATGGTTTTTCATTGTCAGGTAAGAGCCATTTTCAAGAATTTGATACATTTGTACAGCGAGACACTGTAAAAAGGTTCTTTCAAAATCTCTAGGGGAGACATTTTAGGAGAGATTGCTAGTGCCTTTATATAGGGAAAAGAATAAAGAAACAAGACTCTTCATCAAAAAGTTTAACTGAATAGCATTTTATGTCAACCGCATCTTTGTGATCCTAATTTAAAAACAAAATATTAAATATAGGCGTTCTTTTGTTTTTACTTATTTTTTATTACATTGTTTAATTGCACATATTATTCAATTTACCAACTTTGATATTATGATATTACCCTGCAAAACACAATAATTTTATTTCTTTTACGCTTTTAAATTTCTACAATTTAACAATAGTTCAGATTTTTGTTACCTCCATGTATACATGTTTGTGTACAGTACACGTTCAAATCTGTCATTTTAGTTCAAGTGTTTGTGGCTGTGTTGTTTTTATGTCTAAAAGAAATAATATTTAACAATTTAATGACATGTTTTAGTTATAGTTTAACAACTAAGGAATGAAGAGAAATAGTAAATACAACACATTTAATATGTATATTTTTTATTATTATTTTCAATGGGTAATGTTTTTTAGTTTACATACGAAAATATTTGAATATTAAAAGCCCAAGGTGCCGGGATAGGCTCTAGTCTTCCTGTGATCCTGATAGGGGGGGTTTGGAAAATGGATGGAATAGCAAAAATTACCATGTTGTACAAACACGCACACACACACACACACACACACACACACACACACACACACAAATGCAGCTTTTGTCCTCAGAGATGACTGTGCTGTGTTGTAGAACACAGAGTTTCTTCTCTGTTATTAAAAAGAAAAAATGTCAAACTTGGCCTGGAGTGAAATCAATTAGGAGATAATCCTCCATAATCAGATTTGAACAGGTTTGGGCAGTACGGCTAAAAATTCAGAAGACCAGCTCGCTTGACTTGAATGTCGCCACGGGAGCCTTAAGACCTCGTTGCTATGGGGACCCTCGTGAAGGTCAGAGAGAGCGAGATATCGCTTCTTAGTCGTGCATTTTAACCGGTTGAAAGGTGGTCAGTCATCTGCATATCAAATGCGCAAAATGGAGAGAAACAGGCCGAGAAGAATAGAGCGCGGGCCACCTCCTCTGCGTTTCCTTTCTAAAGGCTGAGGTGAGGAGAGGTGAGGGCTGAAAGTCAAGTGTCTCTCTTTCGTTCTCTGATTGCACCTGTAGGCAGCGTCGACTGAAAGCGGCTGATGAAAAGACGGGTCTTTAAGTCGTCACCAGAAACTCCCTCCGCCTCAATCTATCCTTCAGTCTCAAAACCACCATGGCTTAGATCTCTGACAGGGGCGTTCTCTCTCTCTTTCCTTCTCCCTCCATCCAGATTGCTTTCTTCTGTCTCTCGACATGTTCTCCTCCCTCTCTCGTTCCGTCTCGTACTTTATGTTCTACGAGAGAGAAAAATAAACTGCTACAGTTAATAATGGGGCTGATGACAAGTACAGCTGGGCTGGTAAAAATGAAGCTGATAAAGCAGCATACTGGGGTGGGAGGGGGTGGATGGTTAAGCGATGGAAGGAATGGAGAGAGTGTGCTTTTTGAGTCATTACCCGACAAGAATCAGGGTGTTAATTTCAGATGATTAATTTATTAACATGACACAATGATACCAGCCGTCTCTCCGATTACAATAGCGCCCAGACACCCACGCGGTGTCACGTTCTCTATTCCAATTCACACACAAAGCACAGACACTTACAGCCCCTCTGATCTATATGATAGCATTCGGAAACATGGCTGGGAGTTATGGAGGTTTTTTTGGCCCTCGGATATTCGCTCCGAAAATTCCATGATGGTCCTATGATCTCATCCTTCGCTCACACACGTGAAATCAAGAATGGCTCTTTCATCCTTTATTTTGGGGTTTCTTGGGTTTGTCAAATTATTTAGAAGAAACAAAGGTTTGTCTGGTAACACTACAATAAGGATGTATTCTTTAACATAGATGCATTGCCTAACATGAACTAACAATGAGCAATAAGGTTTTTCAGCATGTATTCATTCTTGTTAATGCTAATGTCAATGCAGTTATTCATGTTAGTTCATGGTGCATTAGCTAATGATAACAGTTAAACGTTTGATATTAAAAATGTATTAATAAATGCTTTCATTAACATGAACTAAGATGAATAAATGCTGTAGAAGTATTGTTCATTGCTTGTTAGCTGATTACAACCTTATTGAAAAGTGTTTCAATTTTTAATACTTTGTAATCACATAGCCTTTTTTGTCATCTAATACTTAATGTTTACCAGTAATGGGCTTTTTGGGGTTTTGTGCTATCATTGTAGTCACACAGAATTACTTAGAATGTACAGATGACAAGTATTTTAATGTGGTCAAGGGTGATCTTGTGCTCCTGTTATCTGCAGTTTGAGATGCAAATGAAAATGGTCAGATTGTTGGGACAATATTTGAATCAAAATGTACTTAAAAAAAACACGTCATTTTAATGTATTTTTGAAATATGCAAATTTACAAGAAAAACAGGAAAAATATGTAATTTTACGGGGGAAACTGTTATTATTACAGTGTATTTCTAGATTCTGGATTTTTTTTAAGTTCTACTTTTGAAAAACGTCAAATTAGACCGCAAAAATTTATGATAAACCTTGTAAAAGTGTAAATTTCCTTTTTTTTACAGTTTTTACTCACTCCGGTTGGATTTTGATGTTTCATGTTTATTTTGATCCATCAAATGTTTCTCAAAATGGATTTATGTAACGTTAAGAAAATCAGTAGGCCTGCATGCCAAGAAAGATGTTCACATGTCTGTCTGTATCTCTTTTATCAAATATCTTTTCAATCAATGAAAAGGAGCACACTGCCTCTATAGCATCGGCTTCAAAACTGTCCATCACTCTCAGCCCCGTAACCTGTTTTGATGCCCACTGACCTGAGGGCAGTGTCACCCCGCTTCAACACTTCAACACCCTGAGATTGCACAACAACAACAAAAATCAATACAACCTTCATCTGAAGAGATTTCATTCTTCTTATTCCTAAAGGAAAACTCATTCTATTCTGTTAGGGGGGTCCGTCAGCACCAAGGATGTTCAAGTGTCACAGAAAAACAAGACAAACTCTTAAGGCGCAAGCACACACATGCAAAAACGCACCAAAACGCACTCTCTCACAAACAAAAGAGACAATTACAGACTTCACAAAGCCTCAAAAATTCATTTGAAAAAGTTTTTTTCACAAAATTCCCGAAATGACAAGAGTCCTTCACAACCAGAATAGCCGCCCTGTGTCCCTTCTCACCACCCTCACGCTCTTTCAGCCTGGAAAAAAGTAAAAATGAATCAGGGACTACCTTCATGCCTCCCCCAACTCTCTTTTAACACACACACTCCCCATGCTTTATTGAGGCAGCTGCACCCTTTGACCTCTGTGCTTGTGGAATGTGTGTGTGTGTGTGTGTGTGTGTGTGTGAGTGTGTGCGCACACGAGAGAGAGAGAGAGAGAGAGAGAGACTGCAGGGTCTCTTTTTCTCCACACAACAAAGGCTGTCGGATGGACAATAGAGTGTCAGAATAGAGTGTGTCCAGAGGGCCAATGGGTCGTGCTAGTGTGCTAAACCAGAGATGAAGGGATAGAAAACTGCGCTAGCATTTAAATTAAACGAAGGAGAGAAAGGGATCGAAATGAGATGAGGAATATTTGTTTTCTCAAGGGACACTCATAAATGTGACTTCCGATGCCAAGAGATCCAAAAAGATCTGCCCGTGTTTGGTTCTGTGTGTGAGAGAGAGTGAGGGGCCCAGTACACATAACAGGAGTGTGGGCCCAGTGACTCACTGCTGCAAATGACATCAGCAGTGTCAGACTCTAACACTGCCAAATTCTGCATTCAGCGAAAGAATGTGTGTGTGCTCAGAGTCTGCAGCTGGGCCACAGACAGACAAAGGTGTTCCGTCACGCTTTGCCACAAAATGTGTGTTTTTGAGATGTGTGTTTTTGAAATATATATAGTGTCTACTGTCACCTAGAGAATGTGATTTATTGTGTCCTAAGCAGGCACATTACTAGGCTGGTTGGACTACTAGTACATTTAAAAAAAACTCTAACTTTATGAAATTGTACTATATTTAATGCTTTTTCACGTATACGGTCAAGAAGCATAAAATTGAAGAAAAGACTGCAAATGTACAAAAAAAGTTTTTAACAGTGTAGGGGGCAATCTCTTATTCTAGTGATTCAAATTTGTCTAGTAGCTATGAATAATTTTGACATTTTTCTTTGATTAACTTTACAGTTCATTATTTACTAGATATTAAGTTGAGAATTTGCAAAGTTTCATTTGTTATTGTCAGATGGACCTTGTTGGAGGGACCCATGGAAATCTGGGGGGTCCTGCACTGGTCCAAAGGTTCTGCTTTTAATTCTGCCTAAATCTCTTCAGCCCAGTCGTTAATAGTAAAATAATATTTGTATTATGCGTTTGCACAACTCTGCAATGTCACGTCTGTCAATTATATAAAGATAATATCACTTCTCTGCTCCACAAGTCAAGATGTGAGATTTATTCATGTCTTTGACACAAATGGTGTGCTACGAGTGACTAAGCTAAAGTTCAAAGTCTTAACATTTTACATGTGCAATATTAACTATAGTTGCCTTAACAAACATCACTGATAATAAATCTTTTTTCGACGACAGTTCTCATATCATTAATCAATTTAAATCATTGGTATGTTTTTGTTTGTTTCCTTAACAAAACAGGTGGCCTTTGCATAATATCCCTCCACTGGCTTATTTTCATTTTCCCACTCATTCATCCCCTCCTTCTCTCCCTCCCTCTCTCTCTCCAAACAATGCTTGAAAGACAAGTCTCTTTCGTACACAAGCACAAACTCACCCAGACTCAGCTCGCCCCCCCCCACCCCCTTCCTGCTCACACAGCAGCTGCCAGGCTTCTTTGCAGGGAAAATGATGCGTGTCCAAAAACAACTGATCAGACTTTTTTCCTCTCCTAGAGTCGCAACATCGTCCCCCATACACCTCCATCCACTCCTAATTTGTTCATTTTCAGCATTCCACTCTGCGAGGGTCTGGGCCTGGGCTGGAACCCTAAGCAGTATAATATGTCTCTCTGTCTCTTTCGTATAAAACGATCACGCTAAACTGGGCTTCACTCCCATGTGCTGACAGACAGAGCGAAATCAGGAGGGAGGCTGAGCATTTAAACACACCATTTATGAGACAACCACGCGGAGAAAAAGAGGGAGAAAGACACACAGCAGAGCAAATCGCAAAGGAGATCTTTTTAATATTTGTTGGGATGAAGAGATCTCAATAATGTCTTAAACCGTTTTTAGACCAGACACCAAAGTATGGTACAGTCAACACTATCATATAATAAAATACAATATTTCTTATCAAATTTATCTAGACAAAATCATCATTTACTCAAATCACAAAAGAATATATTTTGAAGAATCAATTCTGGGGCACCATTGACTAGCATAGTAGTTTTCCCTCCTATTATGGTAGTCAATAGTGCCCCAGAAAATTCTTCCAAATATCTTTCTTTGTGTTCAGCACAACAAGAACATGTATGAAACAACTTCGCTGCGAGTAAATGATGACAGATTTTTTGTGGGGTAAACTATTCCTTTCACAAGGACACGCGTGTAGCTGTATAGGTAAAGATTTTGAATCGTATCGGCTATTCGTCCACACGGATCGTGCGATTTGGGAGCCTGAAACCGGGTCCCAGAGTGGATAAATCTGAAAACGGCACCCTTGCGTTTTCGTGAGTACAGCCTCTCTGTATATTTCGAAAGGTTGATGTCATCACACCAGCGCGTAAAGTTTATGCGCATGCTCCAAATCTTCATCTCCGATTTTTGGTGTATCTCTGTGGCAGAATTACAGCGCCAAATACTGATTTGGCGTGTGTACTACATCGTTTTGAATGTTTGTTAGATACTGAAACTGTCCACTGTAGTGACCTGCATTTTCCATCTCACAATATTCTAACTTTATCCAAACCATTGTCTAATTTGTATCTATTTTTGTTTCTTTTAGCAAAAGATTTTGATATAACTGAGAGCTTAATAAAGTCTCCTGAGTTATAAAAGAGCAACCAGAAGAACTGCCCTCTAGGCATAGACACAAAGACAGAGAGTGAGAGCTTGGATAACTCCTAAACACTCCAAGATGTTTGAATACACTTCTGGGGAAGTACAATATGTAGGGGTGCATGGGTCCAGTTGCATAAACTTAGCCGATAAGTTAAGACAACTAGTCTCACTGACTAGCAATTACTTAGGACCAATCAGTCTTACTTTTCAGATTTCAATCAGACCTATCTACCTTTATTATGTAACTGACTTTAAGAAGTTATGACCAGTCTTGAAGAATGAAATTAGATGACTAACTTGTAAGACCAGTCTAAGTAGTTTCTGCAACCAGCCCATTGTTTCATAGTGTGCAGCTACACAGACAGATTTGCCGTCACACAAGGGAATCCCCTTTGAGACTCAGCTTCATTATGATCTGGCTTACCTCAGCATAGACCCGAGTGTGAGCTCTTTGTTGGCTCTGTCAGACATCAAGAAAAGGAGAGAGAGAATGATAGAGAAACCTTACAGCCATGTCGGACCAGAAAGGGCTGTCTGTGCGACTCGTCACTTTCTCCTCCCCCTATAGCCCCGCTTTGACACTACTGGAGTTAAACCGCTTTTTGTTTTCCTTAATGAATGTCATGCTGTCAACCGTCTGCTGACACATGTAATACTCACATACGTTCGTGTACTGATGGGCAGAGAACGCACACACATGCCCCCCTGTGTGGATGTGACCTCATAACCTTGTTGTCATGCAGTATCCATCTGCCATCAGGACCCCACAGGACAGAGGGAGAGTGTAAGACCGAGAGAGGACTGTCAAGTGTCAGGCCCTCCCTCCATTCTTACTCCTGATAAACACTAATGACTTTTCCTTTCTCCTCCCCAGCCAATACGTTTAGAACAGCCATTACTGACCCGTACTGCATCACGGCTTACTCGCCGCAATCAACTATCAGGCGAATTTATGTTTCAGTGGTCTAAGAGCATGTTTTAACTTCAACAAGAGTTGTGTGTCTAAGCAATTAGAATGAGAAGATCTCATGTGTATCTGGCTAACAGAGAAGAGTGTGGTTCAGGGATAGTTCAATCGCAAATGAAAATCATGAGATCATCATTTACTCAATGTCATTTGGTTCCAGACACACATGACTTCATTTCTTCCACGGAACATGAAAGCAGCAAGAGCACACAAGCTCCAAAAATGACAGAAAGCGCCATAAAAGTATAATAAATTTAGTCTGTGATTTATGTTTTGTACTCGCTGTACAAGACGTCTACTGTGCAACACTACATACTGTAAGCGCTCTTACAGCTGTGAATGAGGGAAAGATCATCATCCTAGTTGATATTTACCGAAATACGTTTGTCTTTCACGGAAAGCAAGTTATGGGTTTGAAAAATCAGCATTAAGGCGAGAGGTTCTATTGTCCACAGGGGTCTCGAAAGCCTGAGGTCACCGACGGCCAAAAGAAGCTGAACATCGGGACTCTGCGTGTTTGGGCGAGCTGACCGCTACCTTGGCTCCACGACGCTAACACCTCGAGACATTTCAGGCATTTAACCTGCTGTCAGCATTTTGATGTTCTGCCGACGTGAGTTGACAATTTTCCACATAGACAAAGGAATAAAAAATGAGCCGCCGAGTACCAAGCCAAACAACACAGCTCAGCTCATTGACACTTATGGCTATAGAATCCGACAGACAGCTCGATTTCTGACAAACTTGTGAAATGCAGAGAAGGAAAGAATGACACCCATATAGGAAACTCTAGCCTGAAGATGTCAAAACAGCGAAAGTGATGAGACTGTCACTTCCAAATTGTGGGGAAAAAACAAATATCTGACTAAGAAGTCAGCTTTCAGCCTTTTCTGTGACAATTTCCAGTCAAAATACTGCCTCGTTTCTTGATTAGAAAATCAGGCACCGTTTTATTTCAAAATCACAGTTCCTGCGCTTTTCGCGAACTATTCCAAAAATGTGTCCCGGGGGGACCGTGATTCGGCCATGAATTTAAGGGGGGAGTAGATGATGACAATTTTCTTTTATTGGTGAACTAAATGGATTTCAGGTGTGGAAGTGAATAAGCGAGGAAGTCATAAAGACGTTGCTAAAATTGTGAGTCCAAGGTCTCCTGTGTATTTGGCTAACCCGGCAGAGCATAAACACACTAAAGTCAGATGTGTCTGCGTATAGTCTGGATAATACAAATTGTTAGGCTAAACACTTACTCGGAACGCAAATAACCGCGTCCTTGCCGTGACGCATTTCTTTGTTAAAATCCGTGTGATTCATAATGTGGAAACAGTGTGCGTAATGAACTGCCTTTTGATAAATAGGAATTAGATCCTATTAAAGGCGGCGCTTTCGCGTGTGGGAAAGACTGCCGACGGTAGTTAATTAGCCAGTTTAATCGCGGCCGCTTTAACGGCGCGTTTTGCTGTGTCATCATCTCGTTTGTTCCTGTAATTACGCGTGACAGCACGAGAACCGCGACGTGCAGGGCGGGAAGCGCAAGTGACATGCAGAAACAGACAGGTGCGTGTGAAGAGAGAGCGCGCGAGCCGAAGAGGGTTTCACACCGGCGCCGAGCGATTCCTACAGCAGCACAGGTTACATTTCCCATCTAGGCATAACCCCTACCGCCTCTCTAACCCCTCATACCCCTCTTTCCTTTACCCCGCTCCTCCCAACGCTGAAAAACTCATTTCCTCCCGCGCCCCGAAGCGGTGTGCGCCGCGCTAATTGCGCGAAGGCGGAGTGGCGCTCCGGTCCGCGTTCGCGCGCAAAACGCATTATATTCACCGCATTGGTAATGCGTGTGCTTGCGTGCCCGCTTTGCTAGGCGTAGTTCCAGGGCTTCCTGTGCCACCTGGGCATGTTAAAGTCTGACAGTCTGTCGGCACGGGAGACCCAGCTGGACCGAATGCTGTGAGGGTGTGTGTCGGTGGAATCAGTAATGACGATTTGGTGCCAAGAGCATTAGCCATCTTGAGCCTCACTCTCACCCAGGAACCTCAGGGAGCTCAACCTTGAGCTTGTTGCCCTCTGTGCGCGGTTCCAAGTGATGCAGAGTTACATTTGTGACCACAACGAAACTTTTTTGCAAACTTAAAGATTAGGGTTTGTGCTCGAGACTGCATTTTCGAATGCTTCGGAACTCTCAGTTGTGTGTAAAGACCCGTTGACATATTGTCGCCTTGAAATGATAAGCTTCTATCTTAGATTTTTGTCAATGTGGAGTTATTGACATGTTTTTGTTCTGTGACAACCTCCTTCCATTATGCGATGTTTTTTCTTTACGTTGTATACATTTTTGCAACAAAATCAAGTGGAATTCAAGAAGCTCAGTATCTCAACCTTATCAATCCAAGGTGACAATAGAGCTAAATGTGTGCGTTTAAGTTATGCAGTGTGGTTACAGTGGAAGGTGTGAAGGTGCTCTAAAAACAAACAAACAAACTAAACAATTCCAGACTCGCTGCCAGTGGAATTCTCATGTTCTCAGTATCCGGCGCATACACATAACACCCAATATAAACGTTAAGAGTGAAATCCTGCTTATTGCATGCTGCACAGTATACACTGAATACTATTTTTAGTTTTATGTGAAACAGAATTGAACATTAAACATTTAAATCAGTAATTTGCTTTATTGTCAACCGTGCCTGCAAGTGGCACCCAGTTACATTTGGCAGGCCAATCAAATAATACGTTTTTGGAGTCGTGTGTGCATGTGTGTGTCCGCTGATACTAAAAGAACAGGGTTGTCTGGAGACGTGATCTTCCCTAGAGGCTGATTAGTAAACCCACCAAATGCCATTAGGGCAAAATGAATCCAACCGCAATCCCTGTAATGTGTAATGAAGTGAATGGGCTGTAATGTTATTACAGTACAGACCAGACTCCGATATCAGTAGTCTTGGATACATTAACACACAGTGTCCATACACTCTTCAAAACATAAAAAGCTCACGCACATTTCCTTTTATAGCGAACAATAAAAAATAGGGACTACTAATAATGTTAGAGTTATGCTGTTGGTCACTGTATAATGGGTGAGGAGGCGTCATGCCATATACATTATGTGTGGTGAAGACTAAACCACAGCATTAAACCACTGAAGGAGGCCCATGTGACATTTTGTCTGGCTGTAATAGACCACAGTTTTTCCATAATATTAGCAAGGCTAAGTAGATGACTTGCTATTTGCAGTAGATATGCGTAAGAATTCATATTCCCCTTATGTGGAGCTGCCTTTTTAGGCTGGTTGGGTGTTCTTTCGCGAAATTAAGAGGCGTTTTCTTCACGTCCTGTATCAGTGCTACGTCTTCATGACATACTGTTACTGCACCCCCCACCCAACACACACGCTTACACATGCATTTAATTAACTACAAACTGAATAATTCATAGTTTAGCCTCAGGGCGATAGATAATTATAAAGATGATTGTTATTCTGTTTATTTTTATTTTTATTGTGTTAAGATGTCAATTTCTCCAGTTTTTTGTGCAGTTTGAGGAGGAAATGTGTCCCTTCGTTTTTAACTCAAGAAGGGGAGACTAGCACACCATAAGGATGGAAAGGTGTTGATTTTCCTTTCACACAAAAAAAGCTGTGGAAAGAGACTGATGAAGGACCGCGGTATAAAAAAAGGGTGGATCATCTATGAACAGGTTCACTTATTTGTAATTACTGCAAGTCACTTTAACACAGATTAGTTTAAGACTCGGAGGAATTCGGTTGACCTTATCGTCTCATTTTACCCCATAATATTCGGATGAAATTATTCAACCCCAGAATCAAAATGGAATTCCATCTCCATTTCATTTTTCATTTTGTCAGCCCTGTCAAACAGCCTTGTTTATGCACCACCAATGGGACAAATGTCACACAAAAACATCCTTATGTAAATTTTTGTGTTGAAAATGGCAATTTCTGTGGGAAGGGTTTTATAAAAGACCTCCACAGAAGATTTACAGTGTGCGTGTTTCATGAACGAGACCCAGTGTTTCTGTTTCTATACAATCATCACTCATTGAATTTGGCATATTACCATTACATACTGTACCAAATGGCTGTAGTTATATTATTCCTTCCTCTAGATTGGTTGGATAATTAATAACCTGAATAGTAATGACCTGGTAAATCACTCGCATTACATTAAACATAGACAGGTCACTGATTGGCTGATAAATCTGTCTATTTGTAGCTGACATACATCATGTGTATATTACGCGTCCGTTAGAGCGTCCCAGCAGGGATCAGGAGAGAAAGAGAGCGGGTGATGTTGGCCATGGGCTTTTAACAGGCGATCAATATGTGATTGATTGCTTAAGTAGATGTTATGACTCCATGAGTGACCTCTGAGACCTTAGAGGAACCAAAAGAGCTGGTAAAAAACCCTCATCGTCCTCTTCACCACAACTGGCAATTGATTAGTGGTTATATGTCTGCAGATCAATGGAGCGGGACTGCTCTATAACTCATTTAAACAAGACGTCAATCAGTCCCACCATCCAAAGGCTTGACGTGGGAGCGGGAGGGGATCTTTCCCGTCCATAAGGCCTTTTGGCCGGAGTGGGAGCGGAGAGTGACAGGCATGCATGTTGTGGGCATCAGGATTGTCCAAGCTAAACAGGAGCAGCATGTCGGACATGGAGCCATCCACCTACGCACGGATATACTGCCACTTAACGACAACATTCCACCAATCAGCATGTCTATCGAGCTCTATTGCCGCCCAGCAGTCTTTAACATGTCTGGGCATGACCGCAACCTACGCAGCTGTCTGTCATGAAATTAGGCCCCGCCCCACTTCGCCTTCGTTTATAGAGTCAAGAAACATGGGGAACGTGGCGCTCAAGACTGGCGCTATGCGGGGGGTGTTTGTTTACATAGAGCCACCCACTCCGATGGGATCTGATGCATGCTGGGAGACCGTGGGCGTGGGAATGCCGGATAGACACATGTCTGGCAGGAAAGAATGAACACTAGACGGTTCGATGCAAAGGAATGGAGACAAGAGGACGGAAGTCAAGCATGTTATGGCTTGAGGTGTATTCAGAGCTACATGATGTTTATTTAAAGCCGAAAAACTGAAACGGAACAGAACAGAAAGAAAAGAATTATTGAAAAAAAATGTGCAGATACACAGTGTCTCTTTAGAAAAAGAACCCTTTGTGCTTCTCTGGGACATTACTCACAAAGGTGGTCTTTTGACAACTGACATGAAGTTTAACTAAATTTTTTGTTTATTCTGGAACAGGAACCACATATTTAGAAGAGAATGTACGGATGGACATCAAAACATCTCAAAAGCAACCAATCACATTTCTTTTGTGTCATTTTAAGGAGTAAATCTGCTGAGGCTTGTTTGCAACCAGTCTGTTCTCTGCAAATCTTCATATACTAGGCCAAATCTCGAAACTGTCCAAAAGACAGATACACCTTCTGTACCTTTTTATTCTCATGTATTGGTGTGAGAATGATAGATGGTGCTGTCAGGCTCCTGGGGATGTCCAGCAGGCACATGGTATCAAAACTGGCTTCAAAATGTCCTCACACCCACAGTGTTAGAGGAGTTTTCTCTCTGTCTTGCTTGACAGGTACAGAAGACAGTGACACGGGCATGATTGACACACGCATTTATCACCCACTGATTCCTTGCAGAGAGATGGTTAGGTCACAAACCATGCTTGAAGATGCAAATTCTTAGCAAAACCATTTTTAAGCAGGTGCAGTCCATTCCTGACATGTGTGTTTGTGTTACTGTGATGGTAACAAATGTCAGCATTCAAGGCATGAAGATGTTCTGAAAACTGAGCTTTAAAGTGTAGGCTCATGCCTGTTTGAGT
Organism: Barbatula barbatula; assembly: GCF_947034865.1. Lineage (NCBI taxonomy): Eukaryota > Metazoa > Chordata > Actinopteri > Cypriniformes > Nemacheilidae > Barbatula > Barbatula barbatula. The sequence continues at coordinate 26,081,614 of NC_136766.1, read as the reverse complement.
TGTGTGTGCTGGCACTTTTTGGAATGTGTGAAGTCAAACTTGTTGTGACTTATTTCAATGACTCTTAGTGTCAAGAGTATATGGACTACAATAGACCAGCATGTTTATGTTGGGCCTTGGGCTGTGAAGCAAACTGGCTTTGAGTTATAAATGCCACTCTTTACTTCCCATTTAGTTTTTGTGTGTATGGAATAAATGGGCAAAATCTGTTTTCTCAGAGACATGGTCCACAAAGCTGTGTGGCTTTCATTTCTGTTTCGTGAGTGAAAAAAGTTGAATAAACAAGTGAATAAATTAAAACGGGGGAGGGGAGTAAGGATGACAAGTTTTTCATCAGAAAAATTTAATTTCTCACTTGATCAAACACGACAGAGTTTTTGTACGTCTTCTCTCATGCTTTGTGTGTGTATGCACGTGCACCTGCGAGAGAGTTGGTGCGAAGGATTATTATCTGTGTTGTCTTTGAAGCATTCATCCTTGAATATGCACGCTTTAGAAAAACATTTCTATTTACATTTGGCTTCATCTGTTCCTTACATTACAGATTTTATTTTCTTAAACATTCACTTTTTTTACATACGCATAGACATGCACTGCAGACCTGGCATAATGTGCTTTGAACCTCTTTACTGTGTAAACAGGTTATACGGAACTATTGAGCGGAAAATGATATTGAGTGAATTAAAAGAAAACCAGTGTAGAAGGAAGACTTTTACTCTCCCTAGATGTGACACAACCTCTCTCTATCCTCTCTCTCTCCTGTCCTCTGAGAGCGATGCCCCGGGCAGCAGGGTGGATCTCGTTTTAAAGGGCTTTAATTTTTAATTGAGCTCTATTCTCACACCCCCATCTCCCAGACACCCCCCATCAGTCCTCTCTCCTTCACTTCACCCAACACCCACCCACCCTCGTCGTTGCTTCAGGCTGGCTCTGAGGGCTACCAGATTTCACTCAGTCGTAATAAATAATTCTAATATTCCCTTCTACACACACACACATACACATACATATGTCGACAAACACACCCACTTTCCGCCTTTTCCAGTGAAAGACCCAGCTGTCATTGCAGCGTGAGTGCAGTGGTTCAGATAGAGCTGCTCTTTCTCCTCTCAATAATAAAATATGCCAGTAAAATGTCACTCCCTCCCCTAGAGCATGGCAGACGAAACTGATCGATTCACATTAGTTGTTCAATTGACTTTGGCTTTAACCTCCTTTGCTCTGTTTCTTCACTCTCTCTCTCTCTTTTTCCTGTCTGATACATTTTCAGTTCTCTGAAGTTTTGCTCATTTAAAGAAGTAGTTCATTCAGGAATAAATATTATGGTTTCCTTTTCTAATCCTCAGGTTGTTTCTAACCTAGATGACTTTCTGCGCTGAGAATTTTAAACTATGATATTATTCACTCTTATAGACCGTGGAATGCGTTCAGACTGCATTTGGTTAAAACCAATGCACAATTATCAAATAATGAACAATGGTTTGGCTTCAGGACTCTTGGTATGTAGCGCACAATTCGTTTCATCTACATTTGTGATACCTTGTAAATTATTTAGGTTGCCTGTCCCCATGTAATGTCAGTGCAAATGTGAACATTTAGCTTAAAATCTCCTGTCGTGCTCCACTAAAACATCATACAGGTTTATCCACAATGGTTGTGATTCTCATGGTTGTTTATAACCTTCTGAATATGAAAATCAAATTCTTCTTTTTACCATCGACAGTACTCGCAAAAAACGAAAAAATATTTACTGTATGCATAAGGTAGGCTACTAGCATAACACTGACCTCAAAATAACAGTTTAACCTAACAGTTGCTAAAAATGTATCGTCCAAAACTTCCGAAGTGTATATTTGATAGTTTTTCTCTTTTATGACTAATACTGTCCTCACAAACGTAGTTTTAGACCGATCATTGCTTCATCCCACCTTCCCTATGCTACACAAATTTCCAGATTTTTTTAAATATGTCAAATTTGTAATATTTGCAATTTACCGATATATCGCAACAATATAACAACAATTTGTTACACTGTGTTTTAAACCAATTTTCTTTTTTAGTAGAAAATCCCTTGAAACATCTGACAACATTTTCATCTGCATTTCTTTTTATCCCCAGCCTTGTTTCTCCCTATTTGTTTACACTACTATGGATTTCAGTTATTGTCTCCCTATGTGTCCTTTTCCTTCTGTTTCCTTTGCAAGACATTACTGTATATAAGTCTCTTTTTTCCTCTCTCTCTCCTTGGCGTTCTGATTTGATCCTGCTGCCTGTTCTAATTCACACCTTCTCTACAGTGATTGCCATCATTACGTCCCTTTTTCAAGTTTTTTTCTTTTGTACACTCACACACATACAGGCTTTCACACATACATTATCATTGTGGTAGGTTGATGCGTTCACGGGTTTTAAAAACACTCCACTCTTCCAGCTTTGCTTCTTTATCTGTCTAAAAAAACGTTTAGAGCAGCAAGATTCAAGCTTGATGCCTCACGTTTAACAAACATTTGTCCGGTCTGCAATTGTTACCTTATCTCCACTTACGCTGCAGGCACCTGGCTATCTGCAGCATTGTATCGACGCTAAATCAACGCTCTGTTGCGGCAACATTCAGGGCTGCTGCGCTTATCTGAACTCCCTGTTTTTTCAGATGGGTTGCCAGTTTGGATGTATGTGTGGAGAGGGGAAATCCAAGAGGATCCGGACGTGTGTGTGTGTGCGCGCGCGTATGGGGGGAGGCGGAGTCGAAGGTCAGAGGTCATTATAAGAGAAACTGATGGCATAAGGTCATGGGGGTGGTTTGTTGAGGTTAAAGGGGGGTTCGGCTAGCTGGGGTTTAGGGGTTAAGCCTCTATAGGATTGAGTCTAAAGTTAATATCCAGGCGGCCTACCAGCCCTAGGCCAAGCAAAACCCACTCACACTCAAGTCTATGAATCAACATCAGAGTCTCTGAACCACCAACTGAAGTAGTGAGTTGTAAATGTGTGCGACTCGAGATTTTTACTAGCTGGGAGTTTCCCACTTCATTTTATATAAAAAAAATCCATTGCTCCATTCCTGTAAAGCGACATGCCAGAGCCTGATCCTGTCACTGATGTGAGTGGCATTCTGTGGGTACATTTCTGTCCGGATGGCGCCGTTTACCAGCCTTGCGGTTGTACCCTTGATGTCACACCTCCCTGTTTGACGAACACACGCCCTCATATGTGGGTCTTTAAAACAGGAAACCAGCGCGCCGCATTTCACACATGGTGATATACAGCACATGGCAACATTTATCTTAAACCTTCATTTCTGTCTAATTAACAAAAACGTGATTTACAACCGGCTTAATTTGAACCACCGTTACACATGCTTCGCACATGTGCATTTATCTGCAGTCGCATGTGCGCGACAAAGCGGAAGAAAGACATAAATTCTCATCGCTGTCAGTGCAGTCGCATTAATTAAAGCTGACTGTTGAGCGAGAGCGTGTCTGCGTGTGTTTAGGTGACTTTATAGATCATTATTAGCTACTATTTGCGTTGATTGTTCATGCATGTACTGCAGGGGTGTGTGTGCAACTTCTATAGTGGATTGTTTTAAAGCCGTCAGGCCTCATTATCAGGGAAGGAAAAAGCAATAACCGATGTGAGCTCTAATCTCCCATAAGACCTTATCGGACATCTATACCCATCGCCACTATCTGTGGCCTTTAAAATACTCACCTCTATAAAATGAAGGGATGAGGAGTTTGACTGACCGGGAGAGACAGATTGCGCATTATAGGTTGAAAATCCAGGAATGGTGAGACGAAAAGACGGAGTGACAGAGTGAGGAAGAAAAAGAGAGGCGTGTGTGTACTGACAGCTCCTGCAGTCTCCGTGGGGTTGGTGTCTCATCCCTGACATTTGGAACAATATTGCGCTACGACAACTCACGCTCATCCCCCATTTCTCTTTCTCTGTGTGTAGGAGAGGGGGATGATTTTTCTCAGTAACCAGGAGATGTAAGAAAGAAATAAGGCTATTCCTCTGCAGTCTGACCGGTTGTCTCTGAAAACTCTGTTCTGTGCGGTTTTATTGAGTGCTATTTCCACGTGCGCTGTGAAGTTCACGCGAGCGGGGAAAAGCATCTACACCTATACACACATAGATGATGAGTTATTGAGTGACTCATACATTATTATAATTTACACTTGATTGCTTTGGGAGTCAATACAGTGAAGCTGTCACATCGCAGTAATTACAGAGACTTATTTTTACACACACTGGCATCTGCATCTCTGTGAGAAATGCTTGACAATACATTTTGTAGCAGACAAGAAGTCTGCTAATGGACCTAGACAAAATACACTCGTATCTAAGACATATTCAAATATTATGCAGTTTCTACAGTAACCACAGTTAATTGTATTTGATACTTTTACTGGATAACAAGACAAAGATGCTTATTAGGAATAGGAATTTAGCAGTCATCTGTTTAATTGTGATGTGCATACCGTAATGTGCTGTGAAAAGAAACACGAGCAAACCGTTTGCTGTGGCGAAGAGAGAGAGAGATTCCTCTCTTTGTTTCGTGATGAATTTTATCTGATATTTATAATATTACGGATGCGTGGTTTGCCATTGCTTTATTATGATTCTGCTCTTATCGAAACGTCCATTACGTAAATGTGTAGTTCTGTTGTGGTAAAAGTGCAGTTACCATGTTGTTTTGGTGCCTTGATTACTATTGATGTCTATGGTTTTTGAAAACCATGGTTATTTTGTAGTGACCATGGTTTTATTATAGTAACCACGTTTTGGGGTTTTACCTGTCATAAAACCATCGTTGTTTTGTTTTAAACCACAGTTATTTTTCCTAAGGGGTGGCCCTTCTTTGTAGACAAATATGTCCCCAGAGGACTGACTCTGAAGATGGCATGCTTGCGTATTAAAAATACACTTTGAGGCACACGACTGAACAGTCATTTACGAAAAGAAGTGCGATTTTCAAATGTCGCTTTTTGCATTTCGAGTTGAAATAATGAAGAAATCCTGTGAAATTGTATTCCAAGCTTTAAATTAAATGAATTGATGGCCGTTTTAATTATGCAGATATACCTGAAAATGTGCTTTGTCTCATTTCAGCACATTGTGAAGTGAGAGAGAGAGTTTGTTCGGTTAGCCGAGTGTACTCAACTAATTACAGCTGTGAGCATCACAGCACTAGAGTGCTCATATCTCTCCGCGTGACTCTGAGTGTGTGTTGTGTGTGTGTGTGGAGACATTAATACATACAGCCCTACTAAATGACTCGCTTTAATTAACATGTATGAAAGATGTTCACCAGAACGCAAAAGCCATTAATCGTACACTAACACACACACACACACACACACAGAAATCACACACACTCTCCCTCTACAGGAGTATGGTTTCCATTAGAAGTGAATATTGGAAAGCTTTCCTGTTCGCTTTTTGGCCTGCGCACTACTGTATGATTCGGTGTGTATCTGTGTGTATGACTTTTGAGTGTGGCAGTGAGCCGCCGTGCCCTGCAGGCAGTGTGATCCCTATGTGTGTCTGTTCCACTGGGGCCTGCGCATCCTACTCTGCGTGCCTTTGCTTCATAAAAACGCCACTCAACTTTCTTATTCTTCAATCAGAAGCAGCTGCAGAGAATTTTACTCGTACACACATCCAGAGGGGAGTGTTTCATCTGTTTTCTCTCTCACACACACACACACACACACACACACACACACACACACACACACACACACACACACACATTGGGTAAGGGGGGTTTACTCTAAACGGTGCCCACTGCCACTCTCTTTTATGCCCACCGAACAGAACAATGTTTGGTTCTGTGTTACAAGCACAACTACTCACCATGTTTTTACTATGTTTGCTGTGGAGCGTGTTTTTGCATCCATGTAAAGGGTACATTTGAGTTTCCAAAGCTGACATCATAATGGGCAGCTCTTGTACTCCCTCTACTGTCAGAGAGCGTTACTGCAGCCACCACTTGTCGCTTTATCTTGGGTCAGCTCTTCTGAGTTATTTATATATTTTTGTATTGATCCCTTTCTCAGCCTGATGCCTCTCTAATCCTACACTGATGTATGTGGAGATGCTTGCCAGGGGACACAAAGGATAAATCAGCATGTGTATGTGTGTGTGGTGATACACGTGCAGTAAATAATACACAGTGATATACAACCGAGAGCTTGTCATAATTATAGCGCATCAATGAAAAAGCTTGTTGGGGGAACCTGACACACTACACAACTGGCAACCCACACACACACATACATGCTATACAAGAAGTGTTTATGCGGTCTAGAAGATGAGCTCCATCCATCTTTTCATCTCATTCTCTCTCTTTCTGCGGTGGCAAATGTATTCAGCCACTGTCCCATTTCCATTCATTGTTTCTGGGGTTGTCTCCCGAGATTCAGCACCACCTTCTGTTCGAGAGTAAAGGAAAAAGGGTCAGTACAGACATAGAGAGAGAGAGAGAGAGATGGGAAAGATATAGGTTATACAGTGAATAAGTGGCAATAGAGGAGAAGCAGAAACGAGAAAGCGGAGGAAAAATGGAGCCAGTGACGGAAAGTCCACTGACAGATGATGGATAATGAAAAGAAAAAAGCAAAGATAGATCAACCTTAGCCTTTCCTAAAATGCCCTTGTCGGAGAAGCCGGTGTTTCTGAGACTGATAACTCAGAGTGTGCGTGAGTGAGTTTTAAAAAGCTTTCTAGTTTTATGAGCTCTGTCTAGTGTAATGTGCCCTAGTCTGCCAGTTTGCTCTGATGACTGTCAAGGAAACTCCCGGCAGGTCCGTGCACGATTCTCTCTTATTCATACCCACGAGTGAGAAAAATCACAGATAAGACCTCTTCATTGTCTCAGTTATTTCTCATACACAGTAAAGTGATTAAATGTAAACTTTTGCTAAATTCTCCTGCGACTCTTGAGAAAAAGACTCACAAATGTCTCTTTAACAGTTTCAGGTGGGATCTCAACAATGTCAAAAACTGAGCGTAGATTTGCCAAATCTCCAGTTAAAGGGATAGTTCACCCAAAAAAGGAAAGTTCGGTCATCATTTAGCTACTCACCCTGAAGTTGTTCCAAAGCTTTGTAAATGTCTTTGTTCTGCTGAACACAAAAGAATATATTTTGAAGAATGCGGGAAACGAATCCGTTCTGGGGCACCATCACCTACCATAGTAGTTTTTCTACTAAATGATGACAGTTTTCATATTTGAGCGAACCATTCCTTTAAAAGTCAGTTTTATTAACGATTTCATATAAATTAAATTTACTTTCTACTCAAATTTACTCCGATCCAGGTTATATTATCTTTACAAAATACATTGATTTTGCAGCTCCATATTATATTTGAAACCATATGTAACACTAGTCTCATTTGTTTCATTTCTTCTAAGCAATTTTAGGAGAAACATTACAAAAAAAACCTCAATCTCTGAAAGAACAAACCCCTGGCGCACAGAGTGCAAAAACATCAGAATTTTAACTGCTTCAGTTAGTCTGTTCAACCGAAAACCTTAATGTAAAGATCCATAATGACGTCACTTTAAAATAAACGGCTATAATGATGGTGTTTACAGACAGCTCCGGTATTCTTCCAAACAAACCTCAATCTTGGCCGATTTAGTTTAGGATTTCAGTCGTAATTGCTTTTTTGGCATGACAAATAATTCTAGGTTTCCATTGCCTAAACTTTAAGAGTTTAAACAACATTAAACAAAAACAGCGCAAATCAAAACACATTTTCAAAAGTATGACACATGACAATAGAAAAAACCTGCCTGTCTGTTGAACAAAAGTTTGTTCCAGAGATGGAGACGTGCGCAAGGCAGATCACTGACTGACTCATTCAACACGATGAGTTATAAGGCTTGAACAGTTCTGTTGCACAAAAAAAAAACCTGAATGGAAAAGTCACAATGCAGAAGATGATGAAACTCTTCATCGGGAAGGTGCGCTTTTTAACCATAATTCCTCCCTCCTCCTCTTTTGGTTAGTCATTTGAAGAGGCGCAGGTGCTGCGCTGAGGGTAAAGACGCTGATTCAATCTGAGCCCGCAAGAGAGAGAGAAGATGAGTGTGAGAAACAGGCCGACAGAGAGAGCAAACGCCGCAGATGAGAACGAGGTGGGAGGCTCTCGCATCACAGGTGGGGAGCAGGAGAGGAGATGGACAGATAGACAGATAGACAGGCACCATAAGGTGTTTATTTGGTTGCTGGAAGATAGTCGATATTCCCGTAGGACTCAAACTTTGTAAATAGCTCACTCCAGGGAGAGAGGAAGAGAGATATGTTATCCGTAGGGAGTCTACGTATTTGAGTGTATAGCACCTTGTCTCGCACATGCAACGCACAAATAATGAAGCTAAGATTGGATTGAAGGAAGTCCATATTCTCTTCACACATGCAATATATAGGTGAGCAGACTTCCATTCACACATACATTCATTGTAGACATTAGTGACCCGCGGCCCACTCGCATCTCCGCACGCTTGAATGGCGACTGATCGCTCCTTTCTCTCTTTCTCTCTTTATTTCTGTTGTTTAGAGGAAGCGGAACCTGCTGTGCGAACAGGCGGTATTACCATACAAATCGGCAGAGCATTTTCCTGACTGACGGCCGTGCCACACGTTTCATCACGTGCTGATTTCGAATTCAAACAGCCGTCGCAGACTCTTCTCCTTTAACCACACGGGCCAGCTTGGATCATCATTATCATCACACATAGATGTGACATCACTGATCATCATGCATCACTGACATCATGCACACTAGAGCATTCGTGTGTGCCATAATCCTAGGTTTCCCCCGCACATTATGAATAAAATTAGATTGTAACTGTGTGTGTATGCAATATTAACTAAAACTAGATCTTCACATCTTTTCCAAAAAATCGAGCAGCGATTTTGCGAAGTTTGCCACCACAATGGTACGTTTGGTTCTGTGGTTGGTAGCATTGGGCAGTGCTATGGTTGAGAACATTTACGCATTTGGCAGACGCTTTTATCCAAAGCGACTTACTTGCATTTTCCTATACGTTTTATTTTGTTTCTAAGTATATTCAATCCCCTGGGGTCCAACCCACGACCTTGGCGTTGTTAACACCATGCACTTACCCCTGAACTACACTAGTGTGTTTCTAGGTGGGTGGTAGGGTGTTCTGCGTGGCTACGGGTTGAAGTAAAATAGTTCAACCATCCCCAGGTAGAAAAAATTGTCTTGTTCTATTTCCACTCATTTAGTTTATATTTAATATATAAAAATGTGTACTTCTATTCATGGCGTCTCAAAATAGCACCGGTGAGTATACATTTTAAAAAGTACAGAAGAGTCATTTTTGTCAGTGGGACAAAAGTAGATTATGCGGAAAAAATATGCGTGACAAAAACTAACAAGTTTGTTAAAATCTAAACCGGTTCATTTAAACGTATTACGAATTGCTATGAGATTGTGTTGAATTTTGTGGCTTGTGATTTTCACCTGATAGGAAATAAAACTGCTGTAACAATTCAAGTCTGAATAGATATGAGGTACACAAAGACAGTTTATAAATGTCCTTCTGTTTTAACTGTTTTGTCTTTACGCGTCAAGTTCTTTGTATAGAACTTTTCACAATAAACAATTTCAAACCAGCTTTACAGAAAACTGTATTTCAGTTGTCCCTGTTGAGCAATTTTGTGCACTTTTTTAGAACAGGCATGCATGTCCTTCATGTTATTTCGCAAACAAAGAAGCTCCAGTCAGGTTTCCAAATGCAATACAGCCTGAAGCCATTTCATCTCAAAATTTGAATTCTGTCATCATTTACTCCCCCTCTTGTCATCAAACCTTTATGACTTTCTTTCTTCTGCAGAACACAAAAGAAGATATTTTGAAGAAAGTTCAGAAGAAACGAAACAGCGACAGTAGCCATTCATTTCTATTGTATGGGCACAGCCAATGCAAGTGAATGGGTACCGTTGCTGTTCAGTTACCAATATTAAGTTTTTTAAATATCTTATGTCGTGTTTGGCAAAACGAAAGTCCTACAGATTTGAAATGACAAGTGTTGGAGAGTAAATGAGGACAGGGATGAACTACCCCTTTAATGCAGATTTTTTGTAAAAGCCCTGAGTATTTGTTATATTTTGTGGTCAAAGGCACCAACCTTGAAGCAAATGATAATCTGCTCCCATGATTTTCTTTTTCACCCCTTATTTCGTGCAAAAATCTTAAGTCAGAACATTACGAAAATTACCAGCACATCTTTCCTCATCCAGCCACGTGATTTGAAGTATGAATCATGTTTGCAGCACAAGTGGTGCAGGATGAGTTATGTGTAGCAGTGTAGTGTACCGGGTTAAGACTTTGTTCAAATATTTAACCCCTAGTATGAGTAATAGTTCTGCTGATGCGTGACTTAACAAGCACCTCTATAATAATAACAAAAAGAGCCAAGTGGCCTTGCTGCGGACAGATAGAAGAATCAGGGGAAAACGTGGAGCGAGAAATGTCATTAAAGAGGAGTGAAAACAGAGGGAACAGGTCAACGAAAACAAACAAGACATCTGTCCGTCGCTCTCATTGTTTACCATGTCCAGTTTTCTCACATAGGTCACTATGCCTCTTTTCACAGCAGATGGGAGGTAGAGCGAGAGAGGAAGCAAGAAAAACAAGAAATGAAAACAAGAGGGAAGATTTATATCAGAACCCCACTGTTAGGATTCTCCATCACTGCCACAGCGACCGGTTACCTGGCAACGGGATACACAATGGCACGGTAACCTTGACGACAGCGTGGTGGTCTGTCTGGCTTTGAGACAGACAGCTGCGCTTCAGACGATACAGGTGTGTGTGAGAATGTATTCATTTGATTAAATTCTCTATATATCTGTTTGCATTCATGGTGCGTTATTGACACGCAGAGTCTGTTTCTCTTTCTTTGTTGTTCTCTCGTTCTTTTTCTCTAACACGTGAACACACAATCTGGCACTGTTTAGTTTCAGTTCAATAGCGCTTTATTGGCATAACTGTCAAAATGCAAAATGCCGTAGAAAGGCAGAGTATAATTAATCTATATCCACACAAACAAGCGCACACACATTGTGCTTAACGTACGCTGACAGGTGAATCTATTGCTGTTGTCTGTGAGGACTCCGCAGACGTACAGGCTTGATTAAAGGAGATGTGTTTTTTGTGAAAGTCAGTGATGTTGTACAACACAAACCAAGAACAAACACAGCTATGAACACACACAGACATCTGGGTTTTATATATGTAATGTGAGCCAAAAGTGTGAAGTGTGTGTTGGTTTTTATGCAGCGAAACAAGTACGTCCCATCTTTTATTCGGCTGTTAAACATGCTTTATTTTGTTTTTGTGAATTATGAATATTTTGTCTGAAAGTCAACAGAGCTCCCATCCAAACACCAACACAAATTCAACAAAAAATCTATAATCCCAACTATATGCTATACGCATTCATTTGACAGCTCTTTACCCTAACTGTATGTCATCAGATGGCTCATTTGTGTTCATGTTTTTATATTCAGACATTTTCAAATAAATTTCGGAGCAAAATTCATGCTTAAATGAAACTTAATTGAGAATGCTATTATGTCTACTGAGCTATGAAACAGTAACTTCTGAGCAATCAAATTTTCTTCTGGGCACATGCGAACGTGCTGAACTGATATGATTTCAGTCTTCTAAACGTGTCTGTATTTTATGGCTGAATCTGTTTAATCCGCCGTCTCTTGCTAGTTAAGGGTGGGGTGGGGTGAGGGGAGGGGAGGGCTGTCGTACCCAGGGGGCCGTTCTACTGGCTCTAAAGGGGGTACTTGGTATGATTTCAATTTAGCGTTGTTAAACCTATAAAACATAAATCACAGCTTAAAAATATTAGCGCTGACAGTAATTTAATAATGAAGTACAATTGTTTAAGAATCTGTTTAAAGAATGACAAAAAGAAAAATTCGCACAAAATGTTGCAGATGACACACATAGTACTTCTATTGCCTCTATAGTGTCATGAGGCAACATTTTTAGCAATGCTTTTATAACAATGCAAAACATTGTTAAACTGTCTTAACATCCCCTGACTCGAAGCAACAGAAACCGTCAAACTGATGCACCTCAACAGATTATATGGTCTTAAACTATAGAAACAAAACGAAAATGCAAACCTGCAATAAATATTTCTCTAATGTTTGATTACAATGTTTGTATATTAAAATATGGTGTTTTAGCAATAAGTGATATTTAAAACATCTCCAAGTGTTTTATTAAGTTACACAAAACAAATATTACAAATATTTTTTCTTTTCTTGAAGGATGAATTTGATTTCTAATAATGTGAGGTTAGGACTTTTTCACAGAACATTTCTTTACATTATTTCTCTGGAGCTATTAAGGCAAATAAGCTCAGCTGTCTCATTAAAGGGAAACACTAGACACAGTGTTATTTGGTTTTAGTTGACATTTGATTCTTTTGTAAAAATGAATATCTCTTTTATTAACATTTATGATTGTTTAAGTCATACATTTCTAGTTTGGGGTTACTAAATAGGGTTGTGATTGGAAAATGATTGGAGCGTGTGTGTGTGTGTGTGTGTGTGTGTGTGCCACACCTATTACATACAGTACGTATGTCTTTAAGTATATGAGACCTTTACCATCACCCTGATACTTATAATCAAAGTGAGTGAGAGAGCAAAAGAGGGGGAGGGTGGGTCACATAACCTGAGACAAAAGGAAATTAAACCACTGAGATACATATGAAGAGAGATGAAAGCAAGAACATGGAGAAAGATGATTAATTGAGTTCCTCCATTTTAGTCTCTCGCTCGCTCGCTCGCTCTCTCTCCCTCTTTATTCTGTTTCTAAAGGCAGAGAGAGAAAGAAAAATTGAACAAGTGTCGCCCCCTCTTATAAACACACAGTGCTGCGAGCCGTTTCCACGACAACATGCCTCACACATGTGGAGTGATGGAGGGTGGAGAGAGAACCGGAGAAGGGGAAATGGAGGGGTGAAGATTACAGCAAGTCTCTCTCACACTCTCTCTGTCTAACTGTTGCTTTTGGTCTGTGTACTCAGACATTTTCTTGTGTGTACAAGTCTTGTTTGTGTATGTGACTTTGGAAAGATGTGTATTTGTACAGTATCCTCATTCTGTTTGTCTCAGCGACTATTCACACGTGAAGTTTAGTTTCTCAAATTCTCATCAGTATTCTTTCTCTCTGTAAACATCCTGATCTCATTTCAACTGTTATTTCTTTTCGACTGTTCTGTACTCCTCACACCTGTTTGAATGTGCCACGTGTTCATTTCACATGCAGAGAGAAATCACGGTGCACGGAGCCATTTCTTCTTAAATTTGTTTTAACACTAGACCAAAATCTGACAAGCATGTTTTGGTTCCAGTGCTCACTTGAGAAGCCAAAGCAGGGACAGATTCTCCCGAATTTAAACAGTGTCAGGTCCTGATGTCTGTCTATAATGTATCACAGAAACTTCAGTAATACAGGATTACTTTGTGCGTTCTGTTTTGATACCTTATTAACACTCACATAAATAAATACAGTGAATTTTTTATTTAAATACGTAGCAGAACAGAGGCTAAATTTAGACGTACACCTCTCGCCACCATCTCACCGTTCCCTGATCATTTTGTGGACATCAAGTCCTTTCGCATAATTTGACAGAGTGATGGGCGCCTTGATTGATGTCATTTATCTTTTATTTCCTGCCGTATTGATTTTCCCATGGTGTGTCAGTCCATGTCATTTGCTTTTTATGAATCATGATTCATAAAGCTACAGGTAGCCATTATTGGTAATCATTACACACTTAGGTTGTCAAGGGAACTGAGTCCATTTGAATGGAAACTGGGAGGGGTGGAGGGGAAACGAGGAGATGAAAAAATCATGGCAGGGGAAGAGGGAGAGAGAAGGGGAACAAAAATGAGGACAGGAGGAATGGCAATAAAAAAAACCTGCCCAGCTACTGAGGTTCCGTCAACAGCACGGAGTGCATAGACATGTCGACCATTATGTGATTCTGCTCTGAATATGTAGATTTTGTCATGATGTTGTTCCAAACGTGTATGGTGCTTTTTGTACCGTGGAACACAAAATCGGGTGTTTAGAAAATGTTCACACTGCTCTTTTGCATACAATAATTCAGTTGCAAGGGGACCAGTGAAAAATGCGTTCATTTGCACTTTTAGATATAACAAGACATGCATAAGCTTGTGATACACATAACTGTGGTTATACTTGTTGCGACAAATCTTCGTAGACCAAGTTTGACTTTATGCAACCTTAAATCATATTTTGAAAGGTATGTCGAAGGTAAAAAAATATTCAGTATTATATTAATTTAGTTCCATCATTTTTCCTGACTCTTATTTACTCCTCCTCTTGACATTTTAAACCTCTATGAAAGGATGATCTTTTGAAGAATGCTGGTAACCTAGAAACCGCGGTACTCATGGACTTACTTTGGTTTTGTGTCCATAGAGGTGAATGGGTACCAACACTCTTCGAAATATCTTCTTTTGTGTTCTGCAGGAGAAAGAAAGTCATTCAGGTTTGAAATGACAAGAGGGAGAGTAAATGATGACAGAAGTTTATGTTTTGAGTGAACTATCACTTTAAGTTGAAAGAATGTGTCAGGAACGTTATACTAACCCTTTAATAATGTTCGTTATGTTTAGAAAAATTTAGAACATTTATTTGTATCCTCGCAACCAAAACAGCATTTGTGTAAACTGTGTTAATCCAACCAACCTATCATTGGAGGTGGCAGTTTCTTTACTGTTGGTCCCTAGTAGGCGATCGTTCAGGTAAAAATTGAATTCGTCTTCTTGCTGCCAACAAAAACCTGTTGGGATATCCATTTGTATATAAATTTCAGCAGTATACATTGTTATTAACAAAATGAATGACAATTTTGTATAATTTTTTTAACTGATTCCATCTTGTCTGTACATTCAGAAGACTGATCACAGACGCTCCGGTGTCTTCACAAGTAGCGAACTCTCAGGGCCCTCTAGGCGATGACCTAAACTATAGTAAAAAAATTATATAAAAACTTTAAAATACTATTTTCAATCAAATATTATGTGACTTCCTGGACCGTTGCAGACACTATCCATGTGAGATTTCCAAGATCACGGAGTTGTCACAGTTCCAATAGAATTTGGTTGCAGATCTGGACTTGCACTCTGACACCTTCGCTTCCTGTACAAGTGACGTCACTTACAGTCGACACCTGCACTCTTCGCTGCCTGCGACATCATTTGCAATTGACACATATAAACCGGATTATTTTCGGTAATAAAATTACTTTCCAAAGTTTTTTTGTCACGTTGCCAGGAGACAAAATGCTTTAAAGATGAATAATCACTCTACAATTATCACAAGAAATACATAGTGTATTATTAAATTTTGCATTTAAATAAGGCATGACTGTTGTTATATTTGTAACAGCAAAGTCTATTACCATGTGAGAAATTCCAAAGTTATGGATGTGACGTTTTATTGAATTCTCAGAGAATGTCTATATTATCAATATATTGAATCATCTGATTATATTTTACTAATCCCCTGATGATAGAGTCCAGACATTAGTATATGCATGAGCTTTCCAATGAAAAATATTGTTATGGATGTGACAACATGGATTGAGAGACAACATGGTTCCTAAAGAGAACATTTCCTTTAAATTTAAATAAAAAACCTTATTTTAAATGCGTCAATTTCCAACCTACTAATTCTCATTGCTGGGTAAGCTTTAATATATAGTCTTACAAAACTAGTAAAACTTACATAAGTAAAGGCAAAAGAAGCGATGCAAAAAGAAACAATGGCACATTATGCAGCTTCTTTAGTTTCAACTTGACATAACACTTTCAGGGTCATGACGTCAACAACGTGTTCAAATAATACATGTATATCTTCCATTTTAATTAAGACAAAACCAGAGGGTTCCAGAGCTGCAATTTTGTCCTCTGAAAACTCAGCCTTTTGTAATGTGTCCATGGCCTCTAAAACATCTTGGTCCTCGACGCAGAGTACTTTGGGCAGCTGAACAGAACCAAGGAGCACACTTGACTGCTCCAAACACCACTCACTTGCTTTTTAACTGAAATTATATAGTGTTATATATGGACAAAACTTTTATATTTAAACTTTCGGCAGTGACTGCAAGATGTTCACGTGCTTGTATGCGTCTATCGAGTGCAGGTGTCGAATGCAAGTGACTTCACTTGCACAGGAAGCAAATGTGTCTGAGAGAGAAAGTTTTTTAATTAATAATATTGTTAATGAGGACCTACATTTAATTTCTGACTTTATTTCTAAGCACTATGCATATATCTACACTTTAGGGGAGGATAAAGATAATGAAGCTCTTCTTGAAACAATAATTAACACCAAAATGTTGTCCTTGGAAAGTAAAGAGACATGTTTCCAAAATCTTTGTTTGAATGATATAGAATTGTGTATAAAAGCACTTAAAAACAACAAATCCCCTGGAAATGATGGCCATACGTCAAAGTTTTACAAAAGATTTGCAAGTTATTTATCTACATTTTTATTAGCTGTAATTGAAGAAGCCATTGCTAATTAATTTTTACCAACATCAGAGTGATAACGTTGCTTCCTAAGCCCCAAAAGGATACATTGCTTTTGGAAAATTGGAGACCCATCTCATTGCTCAATAATGACTTTAAGGTTATGGCTGCAGTTTTTGCAAATTGTATGAAAAATGTGTTTAATTAAGTAATTGATGAATCTCAATGTGGATTTATGAAAGGACGCCATATTTCCTCTAATATTTGTTTAGTTTTTGATTTAGTACAATGTAATCGTTTACTTGATGGGGATCCATTGATACCTTTTCTTGACTTTGAGAAAAGCCTTTGATACAGTTAGTCTCACGTTTATAT
Organism: Barbatula barbatula; assembly: GCF_947034865.1. Classification (NCBI taxonomy): domain Eukaryota; kingdom Metazoa; phylum Chordata; class Actinopteri; order Cypriniformes; family Nemacheilidae; genus Barbatula; species Barbatula barbatula. Next base: position 26,064,659 of record NC_136766.1, on the reverse strand, counting down.
TTGACTCTTTGACATTGTTTGGACAATATTTTATTAAAAGTATTAAGACTTTGTATTTCGGTAGTAATAGTTCTATTAAACTTGCAAATGGAACATCACCTAGATTTGAGGTGATTTGAGGTATCCACTAAGGGTGTCCAATTTATGCACATATTAAAATAACCCAACTTGCAGATGACACAACTATTTTCCTTGGGGATAGTGATGAAGCACCTCTGGCTTTGAATGTTGTTAAAACATTTTCACATTTTTTCGGGGTTAAATTTAAACTTGGGTTAATGTGAGATTGACAATTCATCTATGGTGTGTAATATATCAGTTAAAGACACAATAACTTATTTGGGTGTTAGTATTTCTAAAAACACTGAAATAAGAACTTAAGATCTGTTAACTCATATAACTCATTGCTAGCTAGAGCTCTTTCTATTCATTGGACAGTTCTATTGAGTAAAGCAAAAGGTCTCTCAAGAGCAGCCAATCTCTTTACCTCACTTAGCACCCCAAAGGTATTTGCTCACAAAAATAAACCAAGTTTATTTAATATCATCCCTTATTATTAGTTTGAAAAGTTAGGAGTGTTAACATTTTTGTAATTGAATGCCCTTTATTTGTATTTTTTTGTATTTCTGCTTTTATATTTTGCATTATTATTCAATTGGTATTGTTATTCATCTTTGTTGCTATTCATCTTTTCTTTGTTTATATTGTATAATAACGGTGCTTTTTGTACATATATATATAAGTCAATTGCAATTGAGAGTGCAATTGTAATTCTGTTGCCAGACCCTTCTCCGCAGTTCTCCGATGTCATACGCCATCTGCGCTGCCTGCGCATGCTGCAAGAAGTCGAACGTGTGCTTGCACAGGGTTGAGGTGTCTTCTAAAAGCATTCTGCTGGCTCACAGTACAGTAAGTAATTCAATGTGAGAGATTCATTTTGAGTGAAAGTATGACTGACCAATCATATTGGTCACACCAATCGCATTTTTCGAAATGGGCGTTTTTTGTTAACTTTCCGCGATCTGGGGGGTTGTTCACCAACAGTCTCGTAAAGCGGAAGAAGCAAACTTCGTTCAAAACACCTTGTGGATGAAGAAAAAGAGAAAAGCTGAATAACCTTGTTCAAAGCAACAGGACGAAGATGTTTTTTATCAAGTAATTTGATCATCAAATTGTAAGTTATTTATCATTTATAAGGCCGCCGTGCCTCAAATTCATTCCGGTTGCTGATGTGCACATTTGTGAATGTTTTTAGTGATTTTGACTGTGGTAAGTCTTACATTTTTCATACTGTGCATGCATATTTGCTGTTATTCTACATAGGAGTGACATTTTATCAGATACAAGGTTAATGTACCACGGTCATTTCCATACGTTTAGTTCACTGAATAGTTACGAGTTTAATATTAAGATTTATTATAATCATAGTTTATTCGCTGGTGAATCACTGTTTTCTATCTGCTAGTGTTTTAATAGCTGTGTTTGGCTGGAGTAACATTGTAAATGTATGTTGTGGTAGGTGTGATGGTATAATGATGTATTCTCACTTCTATAGGAAAGGACAGTAAGGTATTTTACTGTGCTCAAACGTTGCTGCTTATTTCCATAAAGTTTCCCTTTTTCAACCATGTCAAGTCAATATCACTCCTGACGCCAGTAATCATCAGCTCTCATTGAATTTAAATGATTCTGGCCACTGCTGTTATCTGTCAGTATGAACAACGTTTTATACACTTGGACGTGCACCTTGAGATTCTGCAGGCTCAAGCGCTGCAGCGTTTTGATGGGTAGCTGGAGAGAGATGGTGCCGCAGCGCTGTCTGTCTGAGGGAGAGGTCTGCCTCTGATGGGCCCGCTGAGAAATGAGCTGGTTTTAATGAAGTGGCATTATTAGCAAAGAGGGACAGATAGCTTCCTCCGGGAGACGGAACGAATGCTGCAACATACATGCAGGGAGAAACGAAGGAGGCACGAGAGAAAGAGATGGAAGAGTTGATACTGTTTGATAGAGAGAGGTTGGGGAAAAGGAAGAAGTAGAGAGAGGGGAATTTGGAGGGCAGCACTTTCAAGGGAGATGCGATTTGTTTGAGAGACATCGGGCTGGAGTGTGAATGTGTGCATGTGAGGCAGAAAGCCTCATTTAGAATGGAGTGCTAAAAGCTCTGGTCTGAATTAGGCCAGTGTCCATTAATAATGAATATCCAAAATAGCACCATCACAAATCAAAGTCCCCGGACACACGCTGCAATCTAGGAGCAGCACTGCCCGCAGCTGAATGCGGTATAGAAGAGATACACACAGACACACGCACATGCACAAACAACAATGTACAGAAATCTCCACTTTATGTGTAATGCAATTTTTGTATGCGTGCTATACACAAGTCAACCTAAAAAAACAGCACACTCCCACTATCTAAGATAAACAACACACACACACACACACACACACACACACTTTATTATGACTCAATGGAGAATATGACACACAGACAGGGTACAATGCGCCATAAACCCCGACTAAATCAAACACCACGCCAATGATTGCTAATCAGCTCTTTATTTGGCACACACACACTTTCAGTACCCCAAGCCATCATCTCATATAAATGTAAAGCCACTACAGTAAGGTCAGGCAGTCACATTTAATGAAGAAATTAGATCTTGAGATAATTTTCGACAGGAAAGAAAACTCTGTAATATCAGTTGCTTTGCTTTATTCATAGATGGCAATGAAATTGAGATTTTTGCGTAAGTCTCTTTCATATATTAAGTCCGAAAAAAGACCCCAGGAATGTCACATAACTCCTCTGCATGCAGAGATAACTTTATATGAATTTGAAATGAAATTCTTCCAAAACCAAGTTATCTGAACTATTATATTAACTGGCATATTCAAAATATAGCTTGATACTCATTTGTATCGGAATATTTTCTTCTGAGGCAATAATAGTTAGCAACTAAATTTGTTATAATATATCATTTAATGATAATAATTATAACAATTTATTATTATGATTAATTTATTTTATATTACTTATATTGTTAATAATAATAATATGTAACTGAGAACAGTACAGACTTTCCTGTCGTACAGCTTTAGATATAAGAATAAAGACAAACATAACAGAAGAGCACTTAACCAACACAGTATTTACAAAACACCTCCAAGGTCAAAGTTTGGAGTTCAGTGTTGTAGGAACTGTAATGGAGAGAGTGAGTAGATGCTTGATCTGACTCCCCACATGGGATCTGAACTGTGGCACTACTCCCCAGTAATGGGTCAATCGGGTTAGCACATGCACACCTACACACACAGACACACGCACACACACACACTGTGTGTCACTCCTTTCTTCCTTTATGGTTTATTTATATATGCCATGGAACAAATCAGAGTATTTGTATAAAAGTTCTATTTTTAATTCAACTAAATTACATTTTAGAGGGCACAAATACTTGAACTAGTGCCTTGACTAATGTATGCTTTAACATATTGGCGCAACTAATGGTGAAAAGGCATTGACTAATGAAGTGCTAACCTTAATACGACTGGTGTCATAGTAACTAAAGGCTTGTGAGAAGAACAGTCACCTTTAACACGTGTTAATGAATGTATTAATTAATACTTCGCATTATTTGATCCCGTCATCATAACAGTTTAACAATACATATTTCTTCCAAGCAGCTTGAGAAAAAACAGTGCCTTTCAGGAATAGTCCATATTAGATTGTAGTGTTCTGAAGCCCTGCGACAGCTGTGTGAGAGCAGGCTGAAATTCAAGTCATTATTCATGGAAAGTCTTGTTCTCCATCACAGCTCTTAAATCTCCTCTGCGTTTCCTCATGTTCAAACAATGCCGTTTAATACCGCTGACGTCAAACCTGATACGACATGTCTTGTTCACATGAGATGCCCAGTAATAAATGGAATTTAAGGTCTGTTTGGTGGAGGGCAAGATTTGTCTTGAACAATGACTTAAATACATATCGCATGGTTTTAAAAGATTAGGATTAGAACGTGCTGTGTTTGCATTTATTTGTTGTCACTTCCTGGAGCGTGACGATCCCTCTTTCCATTTAGTTTCGTGAACGTTCAGCTTGTGATCCTGGAATCAAATCAAATATCAAATAATATGTTTAGAATCACATGAGGGTAGATGAATAATGACATACGTTTTTCGTCTTGAACTGTTCCTTTAACAGCCCTGCTGTCAAAACCAAAAGTGTCAAAGCAATATACGTAAATAGCCCACATTTTATTATATTGAATAATAATTTGTTATTAATTGTCATTTTTTATTCAAGAGAGTAATGTTTTGTTGAATGGTTTAAAAAAAAGTATATTCCAGGCCAACAGGAGAGATGCAGACAGTGATGAGGAACAGACATGTAGGGTTGATAATAGGTCATGTCTGGATCTTTATGTCTTCTCTTATTTCCCATTACTCTCTCTCTTTCTCTCGCTCTCTCTCTCTCTCTCACTCACTCGCTCTTGACTGTCTCTATTTCTTTATGTCTTTATTTTATGCTAATATCTGCTATATATAGTTGGTGGGCTAAACTCTCATTGTGACCACAGAGCTGTGAAGTGCAACAATATAACGGAGCAAAGCTTGTATCGAGCCTCAGGCTACCTGTGTGCTCAGGACAGGATTAAACTGGGCCAGTGCCAGCTGGAGCGAAAACGCCAACGCGTAGACCGGTTTTGGCGGACAAGCCTTCACGTGAACACAGATTTCACTGATTAGCAATCGAGCTGAATGAGCCACAGGCAATATATATTTATAGATAATCAGAGTGCTTCATTTTGTTTGGCAGGTTCATTCTACTGTTATATAGCATTCTCAGCTGCGACCATGTGTTTATGAGCACAGCAGAAAGAAAAGACATAAAATGAGCCGTGCGGTGTGTCAAGACCATGGCTTTAACAAAGAAATTGAATTCAGATTTAGTTTTCTTCTATTTTATGCACCTTCAGATAAATACTTTGCTCCATTTACAAAACCTCAAGACATCTTCTCAACTGAGAAAGAAGTTCATAATTATGATAAATGAAATCATCTCTAAACTGCCGAATGGTGCATTATAGGTTGGTGGACAGCAATTATAAACAAAGAATAAATAATAAATATAAATGGGAAGTCCTCCTTTACACGCTTGTGCGTGTAACGGTAAGGAAAAATTGCACGATGTGTATATGGCACATGCAAGCATATGGAAGCCACTTGACAGCACTTGTGTACAACATTCAGTCGCGTGTGTCTGTGATAATAAAACTGTGTCATTTCTCTTGACTCTACGCTGTTGAAGCCCCTCACTGAGATTGGTGTGAATTATACTAGTGCGCCATTTCCATTTTCAATACAAGACCAGACACACACGCGCCCCCCAGGAGGAAGGATTGGAGGTTTAATACCATGCTGGACGTTTAAGTACGTGTGTGTCTGTGTGTGTCTGTGCGCGCTGTTGAATATTTAATGAGACAAAACCTTAGTATGAATATTTGATGATGACATGTGTCCCATATGGAGGGTTCAAAGACCACCACGCCCACAGTTCAAGTTGTGTGAGGCAGGGAGGGAGGGGGTAAATGACGGAGATCACAGCAGTGTGTGCTTCTGTGTTTGAGAGATTACTGCGTGTGTGTGCGTGTGTGTGTGTGTGTCTGTTTGAGTATTAGTCTGTCTCAAATCTCCTCCCTCCCCATATCTGTCTATATCTTTATTCTTCCCCCATCCCTCATTCTTATCCGTCCTTTTGTCCGTCCATCTCAGAGCTCCTGCTATCTGTCCATATCCGACTTCTCTTTTAATTTTGTTCTGTCCATCTGTCTTGTCCTCTACTAGAGTGGATGTTAAAACATTGAGAAAAGATTTGTTATAAGGTGAATAAATAATGACTGAAGAACTTTAAGTTTTGCATGAGTCTTGTGCTATTATAAGCAGTTATTCATTGACATAATTCAACTTCAGTGTTTAATAGCCATTAAATACCCCTCGCTGTCGGTTATGCTCTCATGTAATGTCAATCTGTTTCCAGTTTTTCATAATATGGCATGCTCTCCAGATTGTTTATGAGACTGTGTGTGTTGTGTTTTCTGTGTGGTTCTCCCTGTGGATTTGGTGGATTCAATGCAATTACTCACATCTGAACCATAACACACACACACACACACACACACACACACAGACCTTATTCCCACCACCCAGAGAGAAAATATCAGCATCTGCTGTAAAAGAGAGAGACATTAATTAACCCCGCCCCTCTGCTTCTGACGTGCCCCTCTTGATCCCACTGCTTTAATCCACACCTGAGCCACACACACAGAGCTGATGTATGTTCCATATTCCACTTATTCGACAAGAAGTTGTGATTGTAGTGTCAACGGCGTGTGTGTGGTTGGCATCATCACGGTGAGCAAATGCCTGCAGAGTGGGGACGTTCAATGATACGGCCCAGCATGCACCTGGATTTTAGCTTCTTTGCTATATTCACTATCTCACCCCCTCCGCTCTGTTGACATAATTACAACTGAAAAATGCAAAGAGCGCGAGACATATCGAGTAGCCCCCCCCCCTTTAAAATACGACAATTAGTTAATGCGTTAATGAACTAACATTGAAACAATAATAATACAGCATTTTATTGTAACAAATGATTTATGTAAGTTCATGTTATTTCCAGCATTTACTTGTACATTATTCAAATCAAATGTCGTCACTGTTAACATTAGTTGCATTAAATGCACCATGAATTAACATGAATAACTATATGGACATCATCATAACATCAACAGGGAATACTGAATACTGAAAGACTAAATTGTTCATTGCTAGCTAATGTTAGCTAATGCATTTACTTATGTTAACAAATAGCACATTATTGAAGATCAGTGATGTGATGGGTGATTTGAAGCTTGTAATTTAAGTTGGTAAACTGGTGTTTGTCCGACTGTCAGTTTTGAATGCTTATATCTTTAAAATGGGAATTTTGTCAGCGCGTAGGAACATATCAGTTTTTTGACGTCCTTAGGGCTAACATAAGGAGAAAACGTTCATTTTGATTTCAGCGGGGCTTTAAATGCTCTCTCAATTGTAAATCACTTTGGATAAAAGCGTCTGCTACTTGAATAAACATTAATGTGTTATCCAAACTACTCAGAGGAAGAACAACACAGGCAGTTTAATGCACCAGTACATATCGTTTCGAAAAAACAAAAATCTATACTCTCGTGGAAGAATATTTCAATGCCTACGGAGAAGATGGGAAATCGTTTTGTGCACGGCCACAGTCCATCGGCAATGGAGAAAGTTAGTAGTTCCCTGCATACAAGAACACTTGAGCTTCACTTTTATTACTTACTTTTTTACTATATATAAGGACCTACATGATATGGAGCTTAAATATGTTACTTGAGACTTCTTTTGGCGTGATATTTAAGTGCTCACATACTCCTCCCAATCATCTAAAATGATAAAAAGACATCATACTGTTCCTACTGTACCCTGACATATTTTGTTTCAAGAACACACCCATAATGGCTTAAAATCTACGCCATCAGTTTACTACGTATTGGAACAGAGCTTGAGTGTCCCAACCTTTGAATGACGGTTCAGCTTCACCCCAGTCTCTCTCTCTCTCTCTCTGACTCTAATTGTTACCATCTCGGTTCCTTGTTCTATTCCCTTTCTGCTTCTGTCCATCCAAACCACGTATCCAACCAAAACCAAATGCCATTTGTGTGTGTGTGTGACGGTAATTATAATCCCAGAGTCCTGGAGAGCCACCAATAAAACCATTGAAAGGGAGTCCTTTGTGGTTTCTCTGATTTTATTGTTGCTTCTTTATGAGATTTTTCAAACTAATGGCTCTCTAACCCTCTCATGCTCCTATGCGTAGTTCTGGCAGGATTAAGCGTCGAAATACAGCATGTGAGATCTGGAAAAATTGTAAGGGGAGGCCATCATGTTTCTGAGTCATAGTCAGATGTCAGGCTGTTGTGGTGGACTCAATGATTTTCATTGACCTTGGACAGTTACACCAGCTTTTCTGGCCCTCTGATGGAACGTTGGAAAGATTGTTTGAATTAGATCTTTATGTACGTTTAGAGTTTGGGTAGGTTGAGTTCAAACCGCTCTTTGTTTCTGTTCCCTGCTTTGACTGACACTTGAAGGAAAAACACCTATGATTATTAAGCATGCACTTCCCGAGCCCTGCAGGCCATTAACTAGCAATTCAAATGTTTGCAAATAGAGTGTGTGTGTTTTACCCCCTCGCATGCAAATTAGGAAACGTGCACATGTTTTAATTATGCTCATTTCCTGATTTCTATGTGTGTGCAACAGGAAGCTTCTATTTTCAATGTGTAATACAAACATGGGAAATGTCTGGTGACATCTTCTGTAAACAAAACGTCTTTGTGCCTATTGGAAAGAGAAACATAAATGATGTCTCGGTAATCTCAACTGTTTCTCTGTTTCTGTTCCACCGATTAGATTAAATGTAGAGCATTAAAAATGCTCACAGGGATTTCTTTGTTCCTTAAATTGTTTAAGTACAATCATATTGGGTGACTAAATCCATCTCCACACCTTATTTAAACTTGTTTTGATCAATGGTGAGGTTTTGCAATTTATAAAAACAAGTTAAATTACTCCTTTTTGAAGAATGTAATGTAAATGTAACTTAATACAAATTGATTGTATTGAAAAAATGTGAGCGGACACAAAAATACAGTACAGATTTGCCAGTATGCTTAAAGTTCACCCAAAAAGTTGTTCCAAATCTCCATACATTTCTTTCCAATGAACACAGGGAACATATTTGGAAGAATGCTTGTAACCAAACCGTTCTTGGCCACCATTGACTACCATAGTAGGAAGAATTGCTTTATAAATGTCTTTGTTCTGTTGAACAAAAAGAAGATATTTTTAAGAATGTAGGAAAGCAAACAGTTCTCGGGTGTTTTTAACTACCATGGTAGTCAACGGTGGCCAAGAACTGTCACAAGCATTCATCCAAATATCTTTCTCTGTGTTCATCAGAACAAAGACATTTATACAGATTTGGAATAACTGGAGGGTGAGTAATGATGACATCATTTTTTATTTTCTGGTGAACTGTCCCTTTAACCAAAGTTTAATGTACTGTAAAAGTCAACGACTTTCATATGTTTTTTTATTATAACCCTCTTAGATCAAATTATCCGAGCTGTGCTATTCATGAGAATTTTTAACTGTAGCTCTGTACTCCTACGCTATGTCAACAGTAATCTCAATTATGTGTTTCTTACTTAAAGAGTTTTAAGGAGAAAAATATACATATTTCTTTAACCATCAGCTATATTTAAGAAGTCTATTAAGTCTCCCGAGCCTATGAAAGAGCAGCTTCCAAGCAATAAAATACTCCCCCGGGTGTGTGTGTGTTTAATTTAACTGCATTTCTGTGTATGAGCTTTGGACCTGTTTTTGACAGATGACATCTCAATCCTGTGGTTGCAGGTGTTCTTTGAGTGTGTGTGTGTCAGGGTCATACCTTGCCTCTGGCTCTTGGAACAGGAGTCGGAATAGAGTGAGCGCTTGAATGCTGAACGGATAGGGAGGAGAACAGGAAGAGATTCACACCCCTGGAATGTCTTTACTACTGTTTGCCACTGGGAATATCCTCTGCACTCATTTTTTTCCCTCTTTTCTCGTTCCTCTTGCTTGCTTCTCCACTCTTTCAGACAGTGAGGAACAGATGGGGCTAGACAGGGTGTGAAGGCACACCTGGTTTTCATCCACTGAGAGATTGAGAGACAGCATGAGAAAATAGACACGAAAAAGATAAACGAAAAGGAGAAGACAAAAGACGAAAGCTGGGTGAAGTGCATCGTGATCTCTGTCGAATAGTTTGCATACGCTGTCAGGATGTATGCAGAGTTAGGGAACAGTGGGACGGGGATGTGTGTACATGTCTGGGAATTGAAAAAAGTGTAATAAAACATTTAAATCCAAGATTCTGAGAGGTATTTATAAGGGTGGTTTTAAAAGGAACTCTGGATCCTTACGATAACCCACAATGTACACATGTATGTACATTGGTAAAATGTTAGTTAATTTGCTTCGGTACATTGGTAAATGTTTATGTAGTGTCAAAGTCAGCTCAGTGGGGTGTGTGTATATGCTTTTATGCCTGGACTCCCCAATTTCCATATTTCCTCCTGCCTTTGACTATTCTATCTAATAAAAGGAAAGATCAAATTAATAATAATTGTTTGTTAACGGCTAACGGTTAATTGAATTTGTTCTAGGTCAATAGTTTTTGTCACTGTTTTTATTTCTCACTCACATCCCCTTAGGCATTAGAAAATGTAATAAATAATGAAATAAAAAACAATTATAAAAACCTTTTGTTGTTTTCAGCATTTAAAAATGGCCTACAGATGAAATCACCAGGCCTACACTGTCCTGTAATTAAATCCATACTTTCTGTGTCGTTTAATACAAAATATAAATATGAGGTTTGGTAATAATATATATTTTCAAATATACAAAAGAATAAACGTAAACACCATAGTGATTTTCAGGAGTGATATTATAGGCTCAACTTTACTAAAAGGAAAATTCTGTCATCATTTACTCACTCTTTTGTTGTACCAAGCCATTATTATTTGTTCCATCTGTGGAGCACAAAAGAAGATGGATGAGAAACGAGAGGATGGCGGTTGTAACTGTCAACATAACGCAGCACATAAAGTTTTCTTAGGAGGTACCTTGATAAAAAAAACCTTGTCTGCTATGTCATTGACTAAGTGGACAATAAGGCAGCAAGACAGCTGCCTTTGGTTTTGGACACAGCCGAAATCTTGAACCATTAAGCCCTAAATTTGGTTGCTATAGTGATTTCCCTGCAGGATTTGTGGTGGAGTTGAGCAAATACGGAGAGATATTGATGGAACCACGACCAGGAGAAGCTGGTCGTATTATATCTTAACCTTTAATTTATTTCTATTCATGGTTTATATGCAGGTATGGAGCCTGTTGTTTTAGCTGTCGGCTAGCATTTGTCCAGGTTTAATGTGGAGGTCAGCTACCCGTGATGTACGACCCAAAGTAAGGTTGGGATGATTTGAGTTGAGTCTGGTTGTCTGAAGCCGACAATTTAAGTGTTCAAAAGTTGTTTAAATGTCCCATATTTCATAGAAAATGACACAAATCAGTTCGGTTCAGTATTGGTGATGTGAAAAAAATATAAGAGGGATTAAGTTCATTTTAAAATATCAGTTATTTTGTCAAATCATCTTTTATATTTTTTTATGAAAATTGAAGAGACAGTAGAAAATTCTGATAAACACAAGAGCGTCCTGCTGCTTTCTATTAAAAAGATCTTAAAGATCTCATTTGTGATTTTCTTTCCTATGGGAAGAAACAGCAGGACCGTCAATATTCAACAGAGTCTAGACCTGAGATAACAAATAGCAATAGTCCAGACACCAATTTTAACATTCGACCAAAGGTTTTAATGATAGACAGTAAAAGATAACATGACCACATGTCAGAATTATGCGTAAGATTTTTTGAACCCATCCAGGACATATTCAGGTCAAATTTATGTGATTCAAAATAAACCTATATCTCTGAAGAGCACATATAAACAGATTTTTGGTGTTCCTGAAAGTGTATCTTTTCATGTTTGTGGGAAATTATGGGAAAAATGAAAAGACAAATATAGAAACGCATGAGATTAAACGCTATATAAAGAGATATGGAAGGATTGACTAAAATGGACGAATAAGAGGTTTATATAAAAACATGCTCCGTTTGTGAGTGAAAACAAGACAAGGCATATGTATAAGTACTCTTCATCTACATCAATTTACTAATATATGATCATGTTCCTCTGTGTGAATTTATGGTTGTGTTATTTGGAAAATAGATTTTTCATTTATTTAATTGATACGTCTCGGTTGCATTTAAAATCAATTTTGCCTGTGAATCCTTTGTGTGTGTGTGTGTATTTCTAAAAACTTGCAATTGTTCAAGGCAGGTTATGTGAAGGCCAGTTCCTCAATAGACACTGTAGTCACTGTACTCTTCACAGGACAATGAAGTGACAATGAAGCGTCTGCTTGAGCTTTGATGGAGCAGAAAATGGCCAGTCAGTTTCAGGGTCAGACAGTTTTGTTTACTGGCAGGAATTGACATTGAAAAGAGACATTTGAAGGTTCTAAAACTTACATTTATAGTCGTTTAATAGGTTCCATCAGAAGCACGCCCATGACCCGAATTACTTCTAAACCCGTATACGTTTTTTGGTTCTGTAGAACACAAAGAAAGATATTATATTTGGATGAATGTTAGCAACTGAGATTTCTGATTACCACATAGAGAAAAATATTGTATATTTCTTTGTGCTATTAAAGGTAAAAAAAGATAATGGCTAGTAATACTATAAATTATTTATATTTTGTTTAATGTATACTAAGATTAATTTATATTACTATTTATTGTAGAATAATTGTATTACATTAACAATTTGTTGAAATATTATTTATTTAAAAAAATGTGTTGAATGGGTTGTGTAACTTTGTCGCATTTAAGTTTAGCCAAGTAGTGGTTCTTCTAACCCCAAAATAATACTGGCTAGACATACTTTTAACTTGCTAGCTTATGTACTTTACCTGTTATGTCTTTTTCTTGTTATCAGAAATAATCAGGGACTGTGTTCTGAAAAGTGAACCGAAAGTTAAGTCAAGGTCACAAGCGTGCACATTACTGTTCGTTTATGTTGTTGACGTCTATACACTGTGAGAACTTTTTCTAAATGTACGATAAAGTAAAAGACAATGTTACAGGCATATCAGGATGTAATTTAAACCATAACAAAGTATGTAATGTATATATTAAAATATACTATTTACCTTTTGTACTATTGAATACCACATTAATATCATAGGTTGTAAAACAAAATAACATGCAATAACTTAAACTTTATAAAATATGCTTTATGGGACCATTATGGCTAATAAACCTACAGATAAATAAGTCAACAAAAAAACACTTAAAAAATATAGCAAAAAGAAATTTAGACAAATAGCAAATAAATGTCATAAATGATTTTAGGTTTTTACTGTAATTTAAATGTTGTTTAGAAAAGAACATGTATTGTTTTCCCAAACATGACTTTTTATCTATAAGATACCTTATTATTTTATTATATTTCAGAGTATTCGATACTCTGCATTATGAATGAAAAGTGCTAAGTGTAAGGGTTAGAATTAAGGTTTGGGTTAAGGTCTTTGCACGGAATTTTCATATATACGTTTTTGGCGCTCCTATGGTGTCCCTGAATTGCCAAAAAGCCTCTCAAAATGCTGACTACGCATGCGAAAAAACACAGAAAATCGTATCCACTCCGAACTGTGAAAATATCGAAGGCAGTGTGTAAATGTGATTGGCACAACGTGAGGTCGTATTTATTTTTTAACTTCATTTCGGACGCAAATTTCGGACTCAATGTGCAATGGGCTTTAATGTTAGTTACGTGTAATTGTGCATAATTTATAGTAAATACATGTAAAATAAAGTGTTTATTAAATATTACTGTATATTTTTACAACATGGAGAGTGGGAAGAGAGATTGAAAAATAGAGTAGTGCTAGTGCTAGTGATGTACTTTAAAAATAATAATTATGAAAATGGAAGGCAGAGTGAATGGGGGCAGGGGTATTGGCCGGTGGTGAATGGGGTATTAGGTAAGAGGAGGTAAAATAGTGTAAGTGGGGGTTTGTTATCTCCATTAGCACCTGTAGGGCTAACGTGACCGTCTCTTTGTTACCATAGCGATGGCTTGTCACATAATACACACCCAACTAAAATGAACCCCAAGCCACCCCCTCCTCACACACAAACACACTAATAAAACCTTCCTGTCCCTCAGGTAATGATAACATGCACACCATTCCCTTTTCTTTGTCAGTCCATACAGTTAGTGTGTGTTATTCCTCTGGTAAGTGCCACAAATATGGCTGTCTTAGTTGATCAATAAAGGCTTGCGCACGTGCCAGACTGCCAGCGTGTGTGTTATCCCTTATTTTGCTGTGCGTTGTTAAAATCAAATGAGCAGATACGCAGCACCACACACTCAAATCGTGTTCTACCTGGATTATGGATTATGTGTGTAAAAGAAACAAGTGTGTGTGTGTGTGTGTGTGTGTGTGTGTGTGTGTTATTAGTTGTAGTTAATGACTGCAGCACAGCTCTACAGATATTGCTTGTGTTGAGTGATCTGAGATTGTCTTCGACTCTTAGCCATTTATCAATGCTATATGAGAGAGAGCGACTTTAGAGTGATGGCAGAGGTAAAAACTGAATCATTTTGTCGCCGTCCTTTGTTTGTGTGTGTAGGTTTGGCTTTATTTGTTAAGACTGCAATTTAAAAAAATGTCCACTAAAATAAAGTGAAACTCATCAACTGGACATCTGATCTTTTTTTTATTACATTTCTTATTTAAAAAGGCTCATAAATCCCTCAAATCATGTTTTTCCTGAAATCTGAAAAGGTTTGAATGGGTTTTTGAGGATTGGGGTAGAAGATCAAAATATCACGAGCCAATTATGTAAAACAACAGAAGTCTATGAGACAGTATGTCCCCACTAATATAGTGAATGTTTGTTGTGCGTGTGTGTGTGTGTGAAAAGTAAGTGTGTCAGTTCCTCAGTGGCATCTGGACTGTGATGTTGTGCACAAAGTGTGTGTGTGTGGGACATGATAGTGCAGTTTGGGCCCTTTGCAGATGGACGACACACAACACACAGCAGGCCTGCTTAATAATTAACCAGGCAAATCTATTATATGAATATTTAATTCGAATGGTTGATGTGCTGCTTTTATAGAGGACAACATGAGTGTGCAAATGTATGTGCTGTCCATAAACTGTGTTTGCGTGCGTGCGTGCGTGCGTGCGTGCGTGTATCAAATTTCCCCAAAATGATAGTAAAAGTCTCGCACACTTTTTCCACACACACACAATTCAAATGGTTTATTAAACATTCTAAATTATGTTTATTTGAAAATGTGAAAAAAATGCTGATAGTTTTCTGTGATGGTTTTGGGGTTGTGTTAGTGGAAGGCAATAGAATATATAGTTTGTCCAGTACAAAAATCACTAAGCCTATGGAAAGTCCCCACAATGTATAGAAACATGTGTCTGTGTATGTGTGTGTGCATGCATACCTGTGTGTTTAATGACATATTGGCGTTGTTTATCTGATCATAACACTGAATCAGAGAACATCTTTTCTATTTTATGTTTTTGTATTTTTATTTGTCTTTAAAGTTGCACATGTTTAAATGTATGCGTATTTATTATTACATATTAGATTAAATGAACTTTAAAAGAGATTAATGCAAGTTACTACATATATTAACACTACACTTGCTGGAAAACATTGTCTTCGGAGGCTGTGTTTCAAGGTAAGGTATAAAGGCTTTCAAGGTCTGAATCCAATGTTTGCTTACTTCCTTTCTCCTGAGATACCAGTATATCTTCCTGCATATTAAAAAGAGATAAAAGTGGGTAATTTGGAACAACCATTTACAATTTCTCAATGTAAATAGATGGCTGATTGCGTATGTGTGTGTATAAAAAATATAACTGTTGGTTGAGCATTAGTTGCTGTTATTTTACCATATTGCTGTATTATAAACAGTGAAAAGCCTCTTGAAATCAAGCCTGAACTCCCAACACTTGTTGTGAAGAACCACTGATATATTTGAATGGTTAAAATACATCATATAATGCTTTGGCAATGTTAATCTTTTTTGCCATTTCAACTCAGCTTTGTGAATATGAATCTGAGGCAAAAAGAAAGAAAGAAAGAGAGAGAGGAAAAACTCCAGGAGCAAATAAGAGAGACAGCAAACATTGGAGAATAAAGGAGAAAACTGAGTGTGTGTTTGTGCAGCGATGTTCTCGTTCCCATGTCACTTTCTGTTCCAATATCTGTGAGAATTAGAAACTCTCCTCTCTCTCTCTCTCTGCACTGACAACTCAATGTCAACAGTGACCTAAAGGGGGAGAGGGAAGGGAGAGTCGGAAAGAGAAAGAGGAGAGCATCTTGGGAAAAGACGGAGTGAATGAGAAAGGTGAGCAGCCAATAATAACTGCTGTGTTCCTTTTGAGCAGTAAAGCGTTGCGTCTATCAAAGCAAAACTTGAACAGAGGAGAAATGAAACATGAATCAACAGAGAAAGAAAAAGAACAAGAGATGAGACTTTAAATAAGTAGCGATATATTGTGCATATATTTCAAACTGGCTCGTGTTTACTTACTTTTGGGCCTAGATTGATGACCACGCACGTAGTTTATAGCAAACACACTGAGGTGAGAAATAGGTCTCTGAATTATTCATCGGGTGAAGTCACCAGACAATTTAAGATTTGAACATGTTATATTATTGAATATGTTATTTCCATTCACATTTTGGATGAATTCTACGTGTGCGTTCACGTGACACATGCACATTTATGTTCCGTTTGTGTTTACCAAGGTCTACGGTAGCATGTGCATACGTGACAAGGAAATAAAGATGATTTCAGCCTTGTAACATGACAACCAATCAGCATCCTTCCAGAAACAACTGGCCTCTTGAAGTGCGTCTGGGTGTCGACGATGGTGTTTGATTTGAATTTAAAATATCGGCCTCATTACGATTTTCATTATATAATCAATTATTCATGAGTTAGGCAAACGAAATGGCTTAGATGCTCAGCGAGCACTCAACAAGGGCGATCGGGTTTGAACTTGATTTTCACTTGATTCTTTCTTTCTCTCCATCAAGTTCTCTCGCTCCCCCTCTCTCGCTTTTTTGTTCCGTTTTCACTGTCTACCTTCAAAATGTTCTTTTGACAAAACGAAAGTGTGTGCGAGTCCCAGGGGAGCATTTTCCCCAGCTTCCACAAACTTATACTTTGCCACGTTTAGAAAGCAAGACTGAAAAGGAAAGAGAGAGAGAGGCAGATGTAGAGAGAGATTGGAAGAGGAAATCGAGGTTTGTGCAACAGAGAGCAATAGATGACAGTTAAACAGAAGGAAAGATGGAGGGTTGGCAGATGGAGGGATATGAGAGCTTTGGGACTCTTTGAGGGAGAACATAGCGAGGGAGAGAAAGAGAGAGACAGAGAACGAAAGGAGTACTGACACAAAAGCGTTAATGCCATAACACGGGTACGTGCCCCCCATACTTTAAAATCGGTGGGAATATTTGTATCTTTGGTGAGGAAGTTGCACAATTATTGAAGATAAAGTGTTTTTGTAAAAGGGCATAATTGACCCATTCATATGTAAACTGGTCGGTCCAGTTGAGTCACACCCAAAGCAGATCATCTGCTTTAAACTGAAAGATCTGTCATCATCAACTCCCCTTCATGTAGAGCCAAGCTTCTTTGACTTTTCCCCCGTGAAACAAAACGAGTTTTTCCATCAGAATGTCAAAGCAATTTATTTAGCCATCAAATCAATTAGGTTTAAGTTTGGATTATTAAAAAAAATGCATTATAGGTTGGGACTTGAACCCAGGTGTCATGTCTGCCCACAAGATGAAAACCCACAAGAGAAAATGATATATGATCATTTAGCCATGCAGGACTTTCGCTGTTTCTCTTTGAAAGAATAAATCAAAAATAAGGAGAACGACTATAATGGCCCTAAAAGAAGCATCTCTGATCAACAATATGGTGACGGTACAATGGAAAGAATGGACAAATGGAGCAAGAAAAGCGCTTCAGACTTATCTCATTCAACATGACAGCTTACCAAGAGAAAATTATGCTTAAATAAAAATACTTTTTCTTTTTCACTCAGTCTCAGGAAGATAAATAAGGAAAAGTAATGAGAAAAGTTTGCACGGGAGAAGAAAAGCCATTGTGCCCATATATTACCGGTCGCAAATTACAGCCGTTAAAAACACCTTTTTGCTCCAGCTCCCCCTCACCAGCCATCCTCTGCCTGAGCAAAGATAAACAACGTCCCTAGATGAAGGGTAAAAAAAAGAATTGAAATGAAACAAATGACCTCTTATTTTCATTTCATCCCCCCACTCTCAAATCACCCATGCTCTTCACTTTCTCCCTCTCTCTGCTCTCGCTAATGGTTATTTGCCTTGGTGGAAAGGGTACAGTGTTCTCATCGAGAAGAAAAGAAACTCTCCATGTGAGGGATAGAAAGAGAATGAGAGAAAGCAGACGTGCAGATGAGAGAGGACGAGAGAGAAAAAGATATATTTCATTTAGATCCATTTTCATCCCCAGTGACACACATCCCCTTCCTCTGGCTACAATAAAAGAAAAGAATGGGAAAAAGAGATACGGGAGATGTGAAAAAAAGAATTACATGTCAATATTTGTTCCCGTTGGCTCCTTGGATAAGGGCTGATGCATTACTGAGAACCTCTCCCTGTAAACCAATTCAATAACGGCGAGGTTCACCGAAGATCACAGTGACTCCAGGGGCAGCACAGAGAAACAACAAGAAATGGAAAGAACAAGTGAGGAGACGGAGAGATGAGACTGGTTAAATGGAGAGAGAGAGAGAAACACAGAAAACCATAAAAAACAGTTTTGCAACAAAGGATTCTAAAGAAGATTCAAAAGAAACGTGGCAAACGTTGAGCTACATTTGCAAAAGTGCTTTAAAAGATAACTATTTCATTTTATAACGTTATCTGCTCTTTATCTTAAGTGTTCTTTACATCGCAAAGGTAGCACAGAATGTGCATCTGAAGTGGCATTTAGGGGCATTCGCACAGCAGCCTTTTGTATAAATACATTTTTAATAGGCAAACGCAATCTGACAAAAAAATAACACACAGTTGCTTGACGTTGGAAAATGTAAAAACATTGAGTGCTCATTTGTGAAAAGAAGAGATTTGACAGTAGTCAAAACTTGTGTTTCTGTTTAGAGCACAAAGCACTTGTGCAACCCACGCTTCTAATCTCATCTCTTTAAGTTGTTAACACAAAGGTTCACTTACCTCTGCTGTCTTCGATAACATTTGGATAACAACTCTTTGTCTGTTATAAAGTCACAATGTGTTTGTGGTCATTGAGAATCAGAACACATTTTATGCTAAATTAATGGAGAAATCCAGAAGGTTTGCAAACTTGAAGTTTGCACGTACACATGCGAATTTATGTGATTTTGGGATATACTATGATTTTTCAAAAAATGTTTAGTCCGATTAGAGGATTTCTACCCATGATACCACCTGAAATATAATTATGTTCGGAATTGCATCTTATTATTATTTTGTTTGCAAAACAGAAAACGCATAATCATGTTTTTTTATTATTATTGTGTATTCCAAGTAATTTTAATCAGTTGCTTTTTTTTAGGCAATATAAATTCATCAATATTATATTAATCAATTTAATTATTCAATTATATTATTTTAATGTTAGTCACATGATATTAATTAGGCAATAAATACAGCCAACTAACACAATAAAACACTAAAGAAAAGTGATAACATCATAAAAACATGTTTTTAGAAAATAAACTCAATAGTTTTTAGATAAAAGTGTTCATTTATAACACATAGAGCACAGCAGAAAGACTAATGTGTGCTTTTCGAGCAAATAAATGTAGTTTCAATTTTAGGGCTTGCACAACTACTTACTCCACTAGTAGTCGACTCGATTTTGAGTGTTTGCTTGATGTAAATGTCTATGTTTCCACATGCCTTGCAGCATCAACGGTTAGACAGCCACCTGGAAAGTGCGGCCTTCACAGCTGAGATGACACGGGTGAGAAACCATCCATTACCGCCGCTTGCATTGTCATGAGTTGTGCGAAATACATACATGCGTCCCGTTTGCTCATATTTTCTGTCAGCCTCTGGACGACACCTGGATAGTTGCAGAGTGTTTTGAAAGAATTTGTGAAGACTGTAAACCAGTGATTATCAGTCCATTCCTACAATTCCTGCACGTTGTGGATACCTCACGTACTTCGCACATCCAATTCCATGTTAACAATTGTCATGTTAGCGGTGTTGTCGGAACCATATAGGTGGAATAATAATGAATCCAGAAACACTGCTCTGAGAGTAGCACAGACATTTTGGTAATCCCTTTAAAAAGAACATGCCATTACGTGTTACTAGTGGTGTGAAGTAATGAACTACTCTTGTTGCTAAAGGGGGCTGTTTCTGTGCATGCTCTAAATAATGCTTACATGACTTACAGGATCGAACACACAACGCACTATTCCAAGACGCATGTCTGAATGCATGTCAAACATACTTCAATGTTCTGTAAAAAACCTCTTTGTGTGTTGTTTCAACAGCAATGTTTTGTAAAACAGGCAGATAAAAGCAAATGTCAAAACATTGGATGTGCGCATTAGACTTGCAGCATTGAAAAAACAGCATACGCTGGTAAGGTGGGTTTTGAAGCATGGTTGCTGGTTTGTACTGGTTTAAGCTGGTCATTTGCTGGTTTAAGATGCATGTGCTTGTTTAAGCTGTTCACGAGCTGGTCCTAAGCTGGTTAAGTGCTGGTTTATGATCAGCTTAAACCAGGACATGACTTAGACCAGCACAAACAAGCTACACTGTACCATGCTTCACAAACTACCAAACCTGCATATTCAGATTTTTTCAGTTTTTTAGATATTAATCAGACAAAACTGACAAATATATTTTCTGACTGCATTTTCACGTCTGCCTGTTGCATTACCTTTCAAAACTCAGTTTTGTGTAACAAAATGGTGAACTTTGACAGTAGGAATGGGTCATTGTTACTTCTCGATAATTTAAGTTGTAGTTCTATTTAAAGGAATAGTTCACTCAAAAACGAAAATATAATTTCAAACCTGTATGACTTTCTTCAGCACAATACAACAGAAGATATTGTGAAGAACGTTGGTAACCACTGACGCATGTTATTGCCTTCCATTGTATGCACACAAAAGCTACAGGGACATTTCTCGAAATATCTTTACTTGTTGAATGACAAGAGGACAGATGTTGTATGATGACAGAATTTGTATTTTTTGGCACAATTTCTCACCTCTATTTCGCTATTCTAGATCCCATAAATATCTTTAATTTGACATGAATTCATCTGATTCGTGTTGATTAATGAGAGACTGATGAACAGGATGTGTAGACGGCAAAAGACGTATTAGCCCATAAGAAAGCTATTAATTTACTGGACTTAAAGATGTTCATGGTTCTATTCTCATCAAGTTAATGACATTGTTTTTGCGTCTCATATGGTCTTATATTAAGCCAGATGGTTGGACTGTATGGTGATGTTTCATAAACGGTAAATGAACATTGTCTTTCGGTGTTTAATTTGATTAATTGTGTTGTTGTTATTGAGTCTGGGAGCAATGAGAGACTCAGGTGGAAGGGTCGTGATCCTGTCTTCCACCTTCATCACCTGTCCATCAAGACACAAAGTGGGCTGGGACTGGCTGCATCGGGCTGTCTATCACCCTTAGTGGGAGGGTCGGTTATAATGATAGCACCCCATCTGGTCGTGAGGACATGACATCACGGTGCGCTGATTGGGGTGAAAGACCAATACGCCTACTTTTTTCTGTTCAGTCCACTCCTATTTTAGCACGGCACGTGTGTGTGTGTGTGTGTGTCGTGACATGCCATTTGAGAGAGACAGATGGGATCCACTCACATAACACACATAGACACTTACTTTGCCGGTCTACTGTCTCAAGCCTGTTTCACCCTCACCTCCCCGTGATGCTGGCAAGGTCATGACCCTTATAACCCCTGACTTTAACAGACTGGATAAGCATATGGAGTTAACTCGGGGGAAATACAGAATGAGAAAGTGAGATTGTAAATTGAAATGAATACACATTGTGTTTATTGCAATGAACTTACTGTCCATTACAAGCATCCTTATCATAAACATCACATCGGTCCATTCCGGTTTACATGTCGAAGCTGATCCAGGGCCCCGCCGACAAATGTGACACTGCCCTCACCTAAGCCAAATAACATTTTAATGCCACCCGCTCGGATTCTGTCTACATTCATTATGACAAGAGCGCTTAGGGCTACCATGTGTTCTCCATACAAGAACTCCAATCTGTCATACAGAGTAATGGCTGTTGCCGCTCTAAATGAACACCAGCGCACACACGCAAACATCCGCGTTCTGTGACTCCGGCAATGTTGGCTTCTATCTCGATCAAAGCGATAACGGCACTTCTTAATGTCTCACCTCATTGAGATTCTATCAGTCTATCAGTCAGTGCCCTCACACACATACACACACAGGCAGACGCAGCTTCACCTGAGGAATGGCATTCTCATTAAAATACATCAGATACGACCACGAGCATTCACCGCCTGAGCGGCGCACACGTCGTACACACAACTCATTTCAACTTCTCACAAAAGTCTTATTAAAACAAATCTCTCTCCTTATTTTCTACCTGTGCGTATGAATATTAAATCGATTTGGACTCGTGTATACGTATTCGTAAATATGCATAATGGAAGCGGGCGTGCGCGTATATGTGCAGACACGACCCAAACTTTCAACCGTCGTTAGTAATGACAGACACAGCGTAATTAGCCCGGGGTAAACAATTAACACAGGACATCCATTCTAATGCAAATGACCCAACCCCACTAGAATCCCACACAATGCATTTACAGTCATTATGATCACCTTCCAGGTTGGCAAATGTTTCATTCATGCATGTGTGTGCGCGCGTGCTTTGCGTTTTATTGTTATATTTCTGTTATTCTCTGGTGTTTACCATTCTCATTAAGGTTTACGCTAAATGTTTTTTTAATAACGCCGTTCCAGGTAAGCCGTATGGAAATTTTTGTCCGATTGGAAGCGGAAAGACATTAACGGACAGTGTGTGGGTGCAAAGCTCATCCTTCAATCATGCGGCCCATTCTCTGTAATCACACCATCATTGTTCTCCTACCTTCCCCGCGTCTGCCGTCGTCTCTTGTTCTCCATACCGGTTTACCTCTAAATTAGCATCGCCGCCATTCGCCGTCCATTCGGCTTTTCAATTACCTCTGCATGTTTAATTTACTCTCTGGATTTCATTTTGAGCATCGCAGATTGATTGTCGTAAATGGAGCTATTTATTTTTCCGCAAAGAGGCACGGAAGTGCATTAAGGGATTGATTTTAAGGCACATAAATGTTCTCATTCAGCGTGTCACTTAAAGACTTATTTTTCTAATACGGTTTTATGCATAGAAGGACTTGATGTACAGATACGTATTTCCATGCGCCGTCGAGTCGTCTTCTGTGTTTTTCGTCTTCGTCTATTTTGAAAAGCTTTTAAGGTCATCTATGTTAATGCGCACGGGAATAGAGTTTGTCGTAATGGCGGCACTTATTCACTTAATCGAGATCATGCGATACAGTTTTTCCTCCCGGAACAAAACTCTCCATCTTTTCATCTCACGCGCTCTCTCGTTCCTCTCCTCCAAGAATAATTGCAGCGATAGTCAACACGGTTGCTAATTAATCATGCAGTAGCTGAAAATTGAGGTGAAAGAGAAAAAGATGAGAGGAGAGGGAGAGAGATGAGAGGGCCTGGGAGATGAGAGATGAGAGACGTCTTCAAATGAGAGGAGAGGCCAGGAGTGGACGAGTGCAGGCCACATGGTGAGAGAGGGAGAAAGAAACAGAGTTATGAAGGAAACAAAGGAAAACATAGAGACATGGTGTCGGATTCAAAACCTCACAAATAGTACCAAACAAATCAGTATTCCTTGTGCGAAGCGCTTGGGAGGATCGGCTTCCAAATTATTTCAATACAGGTGGCTTATTGATTATATATTTAGCATCAAAATTTCACTGGCGTGGTCTGCCATCTTAAATAGATTTTTTTCACTGAGCTCATTACAGTGCATTGTGGGATTGCCTTTCAGGGTGCATGCCATGCTGCATTAGGATTTGGTCAAAATAAGATGTATTTTGACCATCTTGCGTTTCTAGGTTTTGGAACACACCCATTAAGATTTACAATTGTAATGAAAAGGTGGACAGGAGAGGAGAAATGGCTGCTCATGTTCAGTCTTTGCTCTCTCTCTCTCTCTCTCTCTCTCTCTCGTGTTTTACATTATATTAGTGGGACAAAGGTCCATTCTCTTGCAGTTTGGCTAAAATTACCCTCTTAGCTTCCAACAGCCCCTCATTATCGCTCTATCTATCCCCCATTCTTCCAATCTCTCTCCCTTTTGCCCTTTCCGTTCAAATCTGTTCCATTCTGCATCCATCTAATTCTTTCTGTTTCTACAGCCTTACCTTCATCTTTGTCTCTATAGCTTTCCTGCTCTCTTCACCCTTCAAACATCCATAATGCGTTATGCTATATTCCTCTCTTTTCCCGATCCCCACGACCTCCTCTTTCCCCTTTCGCTCTCGTCTTCATCTCTTCATCCCTGCCTGTGCAGCCCTCTCCAAATTGGAGAGGGCTGGTTTCCTCTAATTAAAATCTTTAATCAGACTTCTAATTAGCCTAACCAGAGCCTTGTAAATCATTTCCGCCTTTTGCCTCTTCTACAGACCCGGACCAAGATGCGTTCCAATGCCATTCGGCCTGCTGTAATGCAGCTAAATGGATGCGGACTGCTGCATGGTAATGGATATGATGGAGAAAGAGGAAGATTTCTGATTTTGCCCATGTTTATTGTGCTGAGGGGGTTTCCTGTGGTTGGCACACTGGTGCTCCGTACAGCCTCTAATGTGGTTTATGGATGCTACAAAAAGCCACTCTGTATTGATGAGAGATCCTGGTGATTTTTCATTATGGTCGAAATGGTTTTGAGATACTTATCTGAAATACAAAACTTCATATGTCTTGGAAATTGGCTTTAAAGGGATGGTTCACCCAAAAATGAAAATTCTGCCATTCTTTACTCACCCTCAAACCTGTATAAATTTGTCTGTTCTTCTAAACACTAAGAAAGATTTTTGAAAGAGTGTTTGCATCCAACAGTTCTGGGACACCGACTACCACAGCAGGGGAAAAAACTACTATGGTCGTCAATGGTACTCCAGAACTGTTCGGTTTTCCACATTCTTCAAAACATATTCAAGACATTTTAACAGGTTGGGAAGAGTAATGTCAAAATTTCGTTGTTGGGTGAACTATCCCTTTAAATTAGCATTGAAGTGGTATTCCAAAATATTTGTCACCGACAATTATGTCTATTTCTATACGCTTGTGAAATAATTGACTTGACTGAATGTTAAGGCTTTACATCAAGAATTTGATCAACTGACCTGAAGAATTGTTGTAGAGGGACAACTATAATTTCATTTGTGACAGCCATGACACCATAACCATGAAATTAAAACTAACATTTCTCATTTTGTATGAAATATTGTTTATTATAAATAATTGATCCACCCACTTTATTAATGACTGGCATCCAGATCCAATCAGTTCAAGGAAGAAGTTTGAATTTATTTCTAAATTGTTTATATAGCACTTTTCACAACACATATCGTTTTAAAGCAGCTGCAGAAGAATCAAGTCCTGTCCACTCATAGGCGTAATTTGCGGTTGGGACAGGTGGGATGTGTCCCCGCCACCTTTTGGAAGAAATTAAGAAATGCTTGAGGAGGGTGTGTATTGTTTACGGGCCGTTAACTTCTTAAAATCCTGGAAAATGCAGGATGGGCCATTTTCTCACCATTTCCTGTTGCTCACATTCATAAGTTATTCTTATTACAGAATCAATTTATTAAGGTATTCATTGTTTTTGTCCCCACCACTTTTCAAAACAAAGTAATGCCATAAGTCCTTTATTAATCATTACGTTCAGTTCAGCATTAACTAATACACATTTTTTTATCAATATTAACCTACTTAACGCACAGTCAACAAACATGAACAATTGAATTTGCAATATCCAACATTTACAAAGATGAATACATGCTGAAAGACTATTTTACTGCAAGTTCATGTTAGCCATGCGTTTTCTAATTTGAACAAATACAATTCTTACCCGCAATTCACGTTTAGCCTGTGGATTGTTTTGTATCAGGCTTCTTTGAGTCCTTTTGACATGATCTGATCTAATATCAATGCTCATATCCTTGAGCGGCCTATTTAGAACTTGCACTGCATTATTCAACCTATACGTTTTATGAGAACATGCATTCCCATTGAACACACTTTATGCTTTACCAGCTGAGCTTCAGAAAGGCCGCCAATTGGACAGACAGATGAATGGACAGATATCTTGTATATATCCCCAAAAGCGAAATTCAGGAAAGATGAGCTGTTAACATTATCTTACCACAATGAGCTTTTTAACACTCAGCGCTGACAGTGTCCTTTACTAATTAGGCTACATAGACTGAGTATCTCCGTAGCCAACCTGCCTCCAGGCTGGAACTTTATATGACTAACCCCTGCTACTGCACCATCCTTCACAGGAATCCAAGCCAGGGATCCCCGCTTACGTTCCACCGTATTAAGTGAATAATCCGACGCCCCCTGTGACCAAGGGTACTGTACACAGTGAATTGACCCTTGCCATTGTTAATGGTATAATGTTGGGGTTTCATTGTGGTGGTGTGGGACAAGCCTCCACAGCATTATTAGCTGTGTGTGATTACTCAGCACAGCTGGATGGGGAGAGGATGGAAAATTAGTGTTTTTTCTCCTTCTCCTTCTTTCTTTTCCTCTCTTGTTTTATGAGCTTGTGCCCAATGCCCCCAAAACACACTTACAATCTCCACGGTAGCTGAAGTCGTTATTTGAATAAATGACATCACCTGTTGATTTTCCAGGGGAGCTCATATCTTCTGCTCTCTCTCTCTCTCTCTCTCTCTCTCTCACACTCTCTTTCTTTCTTTTGTTTCTCTTCCCCTTCTCTTTTCCCAGCCGCAGGCCTGGTATTTTCAGGGCTGTGTGAAAGGGTGAAAGCATAAAGCACTTTTTCTCTCATCTCTCCATTTTAATCCCTGAGTGATGGCTGAAATGTGCGAGGCCCAGAAATGACTGTCTCTCCTCGCCTGTGGGCATAAGCCATCAGTCACCTCACTACAGTCTAAAACAGCACAATTCCTCCTCAACCTGACCACAGAGAACCCACACACACACACACACACGCAGTGACCGTGCCGCCCTGCAGGTGTGTAGCCTACGCACACGGCCGTTGTGTAGTTCACTCACAAATGTGAATAAGGCCTGTATTCATGTGTTTGTGATGGGCCGCATTATGTCGCATGCTCAAAAAAATTAAGAGCACTTCCTTTGTGCTCCAGCCAGCCTAAATGGCACATTATGCGCCCCTTTCCCATTTTCTCTCTCTCTCTCTCTCTCTCTCTCTCTCTCTTAAGAATGGATGATGTTGGTTGTACTTATTCACCTCTTTGAGGCAAAGGGAACACACTCCTATCACATCATGGAAAACACACGCACACACACTCCTGTATCCTTGTAATGCATAATGCATTGTGCTGTAGTTGATTCCCCCACCGCCCCCCACACCCCCACTTCCACACGCCCAGTCTGTTCCAGGCTATCAGACATGACAGTGCCAGCTGGGCTTCTGGCAGCAGCCGAGCAGGGAGGAGGAGAAAAAAGAGAGAGAATCCAAGAGAGAAGGAGAGATGGAGACACAGCAGGACAATGTGAAGCAGGGATCTGGGGGGGGGGGGGGGGTTGGGGCGCTGGGAGGTGCAGTTTGCTGCACTACAGCGTCTGTTCCATTCCCCGCTGATCTAAGGCGTGTTGCAGAACCGTGCCGGTCCGGATTTTTTGGACGGAAAACCACTCTGAGTTGAGCGGTGTTCAGTTTATATAAAGACAGCTGTCAGCACGGGAGTGTGTGCCACTTCCAAACACTCCACTCATCGCTGACTCACTCTGAGCAATTAACTGCTCCAGTTAACCTCCGTTCTGTTGATAGAGCAGAGAGAGAGAGAGAGAGAAACAGTGTATCTGAGTGTATCTGTTAGAGCAAATCACTGTGTGTGTTCAAGAAAGTGTAAGAACCAAAGAAAGTCTGTGCACGCCTGTCCATCTGTCTGGGAAGGTGTGCCTGTTTAAAGCAGCATGTGAGCTTTAAAGCAGCATGTGTATGTGATCATGTCTGAGTTAGCTCAGACTGTCGAGAGACTTCCCGGATTATTGTTTTGGGAGTTTGTATTCATAGGTGTGCATGTGTGTGCTTCTACCTTCACTAACCAGACGGCCATACAGAAGAACACTCAAGTAATGCCATCTCTGTCATCTGCTCTCCTAACCCGAGACCCCTTTTTCTTGACTCGAACTCGCCCTCTTTCTCACCCTGGGGGTCGGCCACCCGTTTTTCTCGTCTCGCAGGAAACTCCTGGAGCCTTTGCTTGGAAACATCTGAGACGGGGAACAGATGGTGCTGTGATTTCTGTCAATTGTGAACATGCTTCTCCCGAACTCTGAATGTACGCATATATATAGAATTGTGGGGGTTTTCTTGTAACTATTTAGACCTCAGCTCCTGTAGACTATACACCCTTGGGTGTGTATTTGTGTGAATGAAAGAGAGAGAGAGGGAGACACAGGAAACGTGCGTGTTTATGTTCTTTTCAGGCCTACTTGCTGCTGTGGGTCAGACCCGTGGAGTCATCTCGGATTCATAACACCGGGAAACACGCCACAGGTCCGTCACTCAGCACTTAGATCCAGACGAGAAAAACGGGGTGTTGACAGAGCATCTCTTTTATCACTGATCTCCGAGCAGTTTCCAGCTCTTTTTATTACGGTCGGATTTGAACGTTGATATGAGTGGCTGGTCTCAAACCAGCATATATGGGAAACTAAGCGTGAAACTGCACCGGAGGGGCCCGCGGGTCATGGATGATGATGAACTGATGCTCCGGTCTCTGTGCATGAAGGAGCAGCACCCCACTGTTTGTCCAGAAATGGATCCAACATATAAAAGATCCTGCAGTATAGTTGTGCGTATGTGTGTATGTGTGTGTGAGCTTTACCGTCTACACGCTTGCACGGAAAGTAAATCAGGGGCCTATTGTACCGTAAATGTCACTCGCCCAGCTTCTCGTCTCCTGACGCTGGCAGAGTGTATTGTGGGTTATGAGACTGGATGGACACCAACTCTGCAATAAAGGTGCCTTGAAGATCTTGGAAGGGACTAATACATAAAATGAACTGTGAATTTTGGTCTGGTGTGTTTTACAAGACAACATCCATGAGGAAAGACAATCAAGTGAGATGGTAAATGTCAGTTCTGTAGCAGAGGAAAAATGATTATCCTGTTTGGGAGTGATAATGAGTTAAAATGTAAACTATGATTCCCCTAGAAACACTTGCTGTGATGTTGAGAAATAAGTGGTTCCCAGGGTGTTGCTATGTAGTATGTAAACTGTGTGTTTTTATTGCTGCTATGCAGTTACTTGGACAGTCTAGTTGGCGTACTACCTCTACCATTTTACATGAACCATTTTTATAGTCTCACAGGTAAAAAATGAAAATATTTGAGATATTATATAATAATTGCACACCACTGGGTTTCTCTTCAGATCTGCAGCAAAAATAGTGCATATTAAAATAAAGTGTGCCGTTTCGCTGCCAGTAGTGACACCAACCATAATTGCAATATAATGATTATTTCAAAACAGATTTATATTAAGAAATAAACAATAAGTAAGTCCCAACTAACTCATACGATTGGAGGGCCAGAAGTTAAAATCTTACACAAACTGAAAAGTAATTCCTTCATTGATAAAAAATCCCCAAATTGTTAAAATGTAATTTTTATGAAAATATTTTATGAACAAAAATGTGCATCATCTCGCAAATACAGAAGTACAGTATACATAACAAAAATCTACTGTACTTATTAAAACACTCAATTGTATAAAAACATTTCACAAGTTGACAAAGAAACCGAACGTATGGTCAATAAAGATAAATCTTTTTATTTCTTAATTCTCTCTTATGCTGTCACACCATGTGACACGTGGTACATTTTACATCAGACTGACTGGAAATCGGTGTCCGGGTGACTTTAAAAAGGAAACTAATAAGATCCTCCAATGGAATTTTGAATTTTGAGAGAACATCAATTGGGGTTCATGCATTGCTACAGCTACGTGGATAGATTGACATTCAGGGGAAAAGGGGGTGTAAAATTACACCTGGGAGGTCAAAGGCTGGATCTTGGGGGAGCAAAGGGAGGGTAAAGGTGTTGCAGTGGTGAAAGGTGAGACCCTCCGAAGATGCAAATCTCCCACATGATGTCCCGGGGGACTCGTTTAAGTGCGAAGCAGGCGTGGGCAGATGGATCACCTGTGCCGAAGTGGCTTGTTATAGGCCCGGCGGACTGTCAAACACTGATCTGAGAGCAGTTTAAAAGATCTTATAACAGTTGAGGTTGGTATCTGGGAGGAAGAGGGGGGTGATTCTAGGCCAGCATGAAAGGGCAACTAATTACAGGCTCCAGTGACTGTGATGTTCTGTGAGAGTCCTTCAGGCTGCAGCTCCCAGAGAGATAGTTAAGACATATCCAGTAACACCAATAGGCTCCACATAAAGCAAGCATCCATGACCAGTTAACGTTAGTCATCATTACTGAAGGTGAGAGGGCGAAGAAGAGGGAGATTCTTTCAGTCAGCATGTGTTTGTCGGGGGTGAATGCACTAGATGTGATGCGTGAGGCCTCTGACGGCTTTACAATGACAAGCATATGTACAGCATGTATGTCTAATTACCCATCAAAAACACGCGAGGCGTGCAACAGCCACGCAGAGATGCTGAAATGCCTGATTGTGTATGTGTGTGTGTGTGTGTGTGCGCGCTTTGGGATTGCCCGTGTGTGTTCTCAGTGTGTTAAGTAGAGACGACTATCTCTGAGAGTGTGATATGGATTAGAGAGGCTGAGGAGTAATTGGCAGAGTCTATGTGCTGTCATGTTTCAGCAGACTGTTTGGCATTGCAGTGTGTTTGGCATTATCTGAATCTGTTTTCAGCCCCGATCCCCCATTTTCACCCTCTCAGACTATCCGAGCATCAATTGATTCTGTCTGCCTGTGTTGACTGCTCGCTGATCAATTTGCAGTTAAACTTGACTAATCTTGAACTTTACTCTAACAATTTTAAACAGGCGTTCGCGGAGGCTTTTTAAGAATGACGCAGCTGTAATTAAGCTCAAAATGTGAAAATGCCTAAAAGCCACCAGTTTCAAGCTATGGCGGGCAGTTACAAAGGACCGTCACGCAGAAGACCGCCGGCGCCCCCTTTCGGTTGTTATGATAACTGCAGCCTTTCCATTAAAAAACACAATTGTAAATTGCAGATTTGCAGTGATAAGATGTTGCAATTCAAATAAAACACACACACACACACACACACCTTGATAAACAGGGAGGGGTTTGATGAAAGCGAGTGATATCTGGAAAGAGGAAAATGCACAGATGGAAAGAGTGTGTATAGGAGACAGTTGGAGAGGAACATGAAGAAACGGTGAAAAGAACCTTCTCCGCCTCGTCTGAACCTGCCCTGTCAGTTCCTTTTAGCTGAAAACCCACAGAAGAAGCCGGAGGAAAGAAGGAAGCTTTCATTAATTAACGGTACAAGCCAACAAGGAACTTTTACTTTGTTTTTGCCCCTCACTTCTCTGAACAGACGGAACAGCTGCGCTCAGCAAGTGCAAAAAAACTGAATCTACTGTTCCGACTGTATATAATATCCTCCAACGTCTGCTGTTATTTAAGCGATTTGTTTATTCTGTCTTTTCTGTGATCTATCGGATGTAAACCGAAATTTCCGGAGGACGCGGCTCGGTTTGTGGTTTGGATTTGAGGGGATTTTAAAGTTGATATGAGTCACGTATAGGCCAGAAGGATGATCATCATTGGCACTGCACTGTCAGGAGCGCAGGGATGTCTGCAGAATGCATTTGGTGTCAGGAGTTTAGTATTGATGTTAGATCTTTAACATTTTCATTCTGAACTATTTTTCTACCATTTCAACAGTCGGTTGCCACAGCTACAGTTTAATGTGTTTTGACTTATTCTAAAGTAAATTTTTACTTGCTATCAGAATGCTTTTTTGTTTGTGACAATAATGACTAAAACCAAAGTACCATCACTTGTTTATTGTAACACTGATATTTTGGCAGAGATCTGAGAATTTAGTTTTCCCCAAAATGACAACATGAAATGGGGTTCGCAATAATAGTGTTCTTTTTTCAGATATATCTTTATATTTTACTTTATTACAGTTTAATCCAAGATTACTTTTTAGTGCAGTAGTGTGCATGGATGAACAACATGCAAGATCACAAGATCTTTCTAAACAAGATCAAAAGCATGCTAATTCATGCAGAATGTAATAATAGTAATAATATTCTCCTCTTTAAGGCCTTCAATGCTGCATACTACTCTTGGTTCTTTTCTCTCTCTACGACTGTTGGCTGGACTACAAAGCGTCTGGTCGTCTTCTCCACAGGAGCCTACTGCACCCAGTCAGAAATCTCCGGTTTACATCACCCCACCTGGACCCTGGGGCTGCAACTCTACAGGTCGCTCTGCACAGACACTTCCCAGACCAACACCCTAATCTCTCCTCTGCATTTAGCCAACTCTCTGCTGGCTTTAGGTAGCGGTGCAAAAGGTTCCACAGTAGAGCAATTTCACAATCTCCTGAGAAACACCAAAGATAAGAATGCATTTAGTGAAGCTTTGAAATCTGTGCGTAAATGTAATGGAACCAGCTTCATGCTGCACTGTTCTCCAAACAAGCCCCTAAACTGGAGGAAAGCTTTCTGGATGACCTCCAGT
Organism: Barbatula barbatula; assembly: GCF_947034865.1. Classification (NCBI taxonomy): domain Eukaryota; kingdom Metazoa; phylum Chordata; class Actinopteri; order Cypriniformes; family Nemacheilidae; genus Barbatula; species Barbatula barbatula. Next base: position 26,031,870 of record NC_136766.1, on the reverse strand, counting down.
CCCAGTTTGTGCTGCAGCATGTGGCCTTGGCTGTTGTAGAGAAACAGGATGACATGGAGAAGCTGCATTCTTGGGAAAATGTGGAATGGCAGTAAGTTTTACAGTTTAGTGATTTTCCCTATGTTTTATAATAAACATACCTACCACATATATTTGTGATAAGCCTCTTTCACAAGAGTCGGAAACTACTTCACGGCAGGGTAAAGCAACTTCCCATACAGGTTAAATCCCATTGTAATAGAATGCTACTTACGTTTATGTATTTTTTTTAATTTACATTAAACATAAAAATCAATATCTGTGCGTTTTTCTGTTCTGTGCGCTCATACTGCTAATATTCATTGAATTGTTTTGAGTTATACACCCATAGCTCGCGTGTTATTCAAACATGATCGCATCACTGTATTATAAAAATTACATTCAAATACTGGTACACTTTTGAGTTTAATATTTGTTAGAAAATAAGATAATATTAACTGCTAAGGTGGCTTCTTTTTTATTGTTATTCAAATACGATTCTTTGTTCATTCGTAGTACCAAATGTAAAATGTTAAAACGTGAATTGTGAAAACGTAATAAATGCAGAACTTAAAAATTAACCAATATTAAGAAATATGAACCGTAACTAATCTTAATAAATTAGACCTTATAATAAAATGCTTACGTTAAACAGCTGTATTGCCTTCTCCAAACTTATAATGGGTCGCTTCCAATACGGCACATAAGATTCTAATGTTCCTGGATAATAATGGTCTTCCGTTTATTTTAATATACTGTAAACATAAACAATTATTCACTCCCAGATCACACTTACACACAGTCTAGCAGACATAATAAAACACGCATCCATAATGCATGGCAATGATCCAATGCACCCAAAACATCTGATATTAAATATTTTACATTGTTAAAGAGAACATCATCACTGGATTTATTATATGCAGTCAAAATCAGCAAGTACCTGCCTCAGGTTGCTGACCCGTAAAAAGTACAAACCTTGGGTCCAAAACAGCAGTACTAGAGCCCCCTCTTAGCTGCGAGGTGTTTCTAAATTAAGATTTAAATTTTAATAAGGTATTAAGCTTTTTTACATCATTTATACAAAGACATTTAATCCAGACACTCTTGTTAGACTTGGATACTGCTGTCACCGGAACATCGTTTACCCTGCGTCGAACGATGCGAAAGTAACAAAGGACCAGAAGTGTGAAAAAGGCCAATTCTTCAAGTTTTTTTCCTGCAGAGAGCGGAAGGAGCGGCACTTAGCATTTGATGGCTGGATGTATAGACACTAGGGGTGTGACGAGACACTTATTCCACGAGATGAGACACACGACTCGGTTCACGAGAAAGGGACAATATTTTTAAGTAATCCTCAATGATGAAATATATGAACATGTTTTATTTTATTTGCATTTAGAAAATTTTGCTTAAATTAATGTAAATGTTGATTTGTTGATTTGGGGTCAGTTGTGGCCTGGTGGTTGGAGAGTGAACTGTACAAGCCCAAGTAACTATTTAACCACACCCCCTCTGATTTAATAACACGCTCCAAAACCTTTGTAGGAACGGTTTTATTTCAAGGTTGTAAGTGTTATACGGTATATACGGATCAGCACATATCTAAAAGACCAAAGAGCTGATGTTTGAGACAAACAGGATCAGACAGAATGGTCAAAGCACTGCTGGGCTTCCAGTCTCTTGTGTGCCGGAGAATTAACTGCTGCAGATTGTGCTGCTGCTTGATAAATGAACAGTAAGCAGTTGCACGATTGATGCTAAAGGTGAAAATTGGCTCAGATGATAAGAAATTTCACTTTGTTTGGTGTGCTGTACATGGTTATTGGGATATCTTTGTATGTATTTATACGTATGCTGTATGATTGTGTGAGTTGGCCTTGGGAGGTCTACTCGATCGTGTTGGTTTGTTGTAATGTACTGGATGAAAGAGCGTTTTATTGCTTTCAAACAAGGTTCTCTTTAGTCGTGTGATTTACGAACGCTCTGCGAATCGCTCTGAACGGATCATTAAAAAGCACCGGCTCAAAAGACTTAAATCAGTATTTCACATTGTCTGCTTCACAAGCATCCTACACCGTTGATTTAGTCTATCAGGATGAACTTATCCTCCCATGGGGGGTGATGTGTCATCTTAAATAATTCAACAATGAGCGTCTGGGTCTGTCAACAGCGTCTTGTTGACACAAAATCTGGCCTTGTTTGCAACAAGGTATCTGCAGCGAGATCAAAAATGTTGCGGACAGATTTGACCTTGCATCTTGCATCAGATGTTTTAGAGCTTAAATATAACCACAAAGCCATGTACACGCATTTTAATCGCCGGACATTAAAATCTCTCAGTCTGTAGAAAAGGTTGGATTTCTTGTCATATTAGTATTGAGTTATACCCGCGTTGTTGTATTCGCTGCATCCGGCAGTTTAGTCAAATCTGAGACAGTTCAACGGTAAAGTTTCAAGAACAGACGTGCTTAAAATGAGTTTTAAACATGTTCGTGATATGTATGTCTATTTCAGCAGAGATCTGTCTTTCTCTTTTTGCGCATTGTCTCACCAACATGCTGGAGTCTTGTTTTACTCATCGATTTCTTTGTCTGAGTAATACTGGCAGGTGCTTTGATCCTATTTTAAACACAGAGCGATGGGAATGGAGCAGTAGGAGGGGAGCTTTTCTCCAATACCAAACGCAACAGGAAATAAAGTTTGGATTGATTTTCGTTGATAAGCAATCTAATTAATTGCTTTTGTTTTACGTTTTGACTTAATTACAGATTTTTTTCCATTCTTCTCCAGCAAGGAGCCCGAGTCTGTGGAAGTTCATTAATTCAGCCGATGAAATATACAAATGAGATCAGACAATAGATTGGGCCCTGTGAATGAGATTATGAAAATTGAATTCATAGTTTGGATTTATAATTTAAAGGCAGTCAGTAGTCACACCGCTTCAGGGTTCTATAGTAATTCATTTAGTTGCCTGTGCGATATTAACGTTGTCCGAAGCCTTTTTTGCCTCTCTGACTGGGTGTTGGTGGACTTTTATGGTGTTAAACTGAAAGCAGCTTTCTGGGATAATCTTGTATTGTACATCTTCAAATGGAATTTGAGTATTGCATGCGCACGGTAGGAAAAAGGTATTAAACGTTGTAAACCTCTGACATGTTTACATTTGATCCGTCGAATGACGTCACTTTCTACAAAGATCTTTAAGAATAGTTCATCCAAAACCGACAGTTTGATTCACCATCAGCCAGTGAGCACAATGCAATAGAAAGACATGCTGTCTTGTTATATCTTTTAACTTATTATATTCAATCCAGACTGAAAGCTCAGATAAAATAGGATTTCTTGTGGCACTGCCTTAGTGGAGAAAAACCCAAACAGATTTCTAATATATAGCCATATACAAACACATTAACAAAGATGGCAGTTTATACAGCCGTGAAAAAATCTAGACACCATTCCAAATTGGCATTTAATCGTATTGTGGCCATTCCAGTCCAGTGTCTGTTGAATTTGAATAAAAGAACAGCAATGTGAAAGACTAACAGCATGACAGACTGTGATAAAAAGAGGTTATCATAAATAAATTCGAACTTTTATAAATACATGTTCAAATATTATTGTTGTGTTGCATATAGGGAATATGAACTTGATTTCTTCACTGAAAGAAATCTGTTATTTTGACCTGTTTCTCCAGTTTTCATTTTCTGCCAATAAATGCAGATAGAAACAATATTTGAAGTTTGGGAGAGTTACCAGAACGAAACAAAAATGGCAATTTATAAAAACTGAAAATAAAAATGGTTTCTAACTTTTTCCTGTATGTGTATAGTAGACATGTGTATAGTTCTAGTTCCACTCGAGACGCATACATGAAAATACTTCAGCATTTGTTATTGGTGCACGTATACAATCTATACCTCAACACCAATGAAGGAGAGGGCTCAAAGCTGGGAGAAAATGGAGAGCCGGAAAAATAAAGAAAGGTAACAGATAAAAAAACACAGCGGAATGACAGAGGGTGAGAAACTTTTGAAGGAACAGTCAAAAGAGAATAGAGAGAAATTGTGGCCCATTCCGGGGGTCACACCAAAAATAAGAAACAAACCCCAAAACAGGAACACACATTTCAACCCCCCAGCCACCAACAGCAGCTCTGTTTGGAACACCAAAGGATTGAATGAGAGAAGATGAAAGTGGTTTAATTCTGAGCGTTTTGGCTTTTATTGTTTGTGGCTCAGTTATTACTGAAAACGGGCTTGAGAGAGGATTTGAGATGCAGAACTACACAATAGCCGCATTGTTTTTATGCTCTGTAATTAATGAAGGAGGAATGAGTGTCCTTCTCTTGTGTATGCTTGTTGGGTCATTCTATTTCTCTCTTTCAGTCACAGAATCTCCCAGGATGTTTTCTTTCTTTTGATTGCCGGCCAAGACCGCAGTGACAAGAATCCTTGTGTGGCATTTCACAAACTCGCATGGCAGAATTCCCCTTTTAATGCACGCCGTTCCAAGAGCTTTGCCACCCCATAATAACTGACAGATAGCATGCCATGTGTTTTGAACTTTACACTGATCAAATTTCATCCCCCTGTATAATTATTGAAATCCGACTGTTCTTGCTCTTGGCATGCGCTCGCAAGCTCAAAGAGAACATAGCATACCATCGAGGCGCTTGCAAAGCTTGGCACCAGGCCGAAAGCAGAGGTTTGCTTTCCCGACGCAGGATCAGGTGTTTCTCATAATAAATGACAGCCCAGGAACTCGTCTTGGGTTTATAAAATGAGACGTTTTTCTTATGGAGGAATTCGTTCCAAGTTTCTGTCTCTTTGCTTTGTTCATTTTTTTTCAGGTTTGTTAATTGTGTTCCTAATTATGTCAAAAGCAATATGTTTTCAATTGCGAACTTCCTTAGGAGAAGAATGTGTAGTGCTGAAGCAATGGTTTTGCTGAATATCAGGAGTGTTTAAAGGTGATTATGAAAATGACGTCTTGGGTGGTACATTCCTCTTTAAACCAAAGCAAACTGGGGCCCTGAGGTGACTGAGGGGAATGGACAAAACTAACACCAAATGCTCTCGCTAATAATTAGGATATAATATACATGGGCGAAACAACCCACTTGTGTCAGGTTATGCAAAAACAACTTTAGTGGCCCCCGAACATTTGACCTAGATGCCAGGGCTGCACGACCATGGGTAAAATGATAATCATGATTATTTCGCTCAAGATTTTAATCAGGTTAATAAACACAATTATTTTGTTAGTTCAGAACTTTGGTTTTTAAGTTGTCTTCAGCATGTTTACTAGGCCTATACTATTCTCAGCCAATGAATATGTTATAATCTGTTACCATTGAACTTCTTCAACAGCGTATTTCAAAGCACGCAATCAATCATCTAAACACTCCACCCCAAGAATTTACATTTTGTGACCTTTGGAATGAAACTTTGCTGCTCCATTTTTGATATCTTGTTTTTTTTTATATAAATCATTACTATTGGTCATCCTTCATGTTTCTCTGTGAGTTTCACAAAAATGTATTATAGGGGATGTGCAACGGGTGTTTCATGCCTTTTGACTACATTACAATGTTAAACGTGCTTGACATGGTCAGCTTGTCAAAAAACGAGTTTTACATACAGTATTGCATATAATGTCTGTGCACGACACACTCCCCCAAGGTTTGTATAGGTTTCAGAAAGTAACATTAAACGTAACATCAACACATGTGCACGTTCTTTAGCCCCCCCCCCCCGCACATCGGAAATAATAGTAAAGCTGTATCTGTCTTTTATAAATCTGATCAAACTAAAGACTGTAAATCGGAAGGGGTCCGATTTAATTTGTCTGCTGGATGATGACATTTGTAAACATTTTTGATAATCAATACAGTCTAGAAACCACCATATGTTACAAATGCAGTCTTTTAGCTTTTTGCCTGTTTCTTGGCACTGTTTGATATAGACACTTAACCATTGTGTACAGGAGGTTTGCCGGTTTTATTGGTTATTTATTTTCTCATGGCAGACGAAATGAATATCAGGAATCCCATTGTCATAAACATCATTCAGTTGCAAGTGTCATTTGGGTCTTGCGTTTTTCTCCCTGCAGTAAATTTGGTGCAGTGAGATACAATAACAAGACCTGGCTTAACCCCATATTGTCTTGCAATCATCCTTAGTATTTGATTTAGGTTGATATTGCTTTTCCCACCTTCACTCTTTCTCATTCTTTATCTTTCCCTTGACTAATCCAATGAGGTGAAAACACAGTGGAAAAGAACATGTGACTGTAATACCGCTAATAGTCTCTTTATCGAATCTCATCTTTGTCAGTGAATTTAATGGGTGTAATGGGCTGTAATAATACGCTCTATTCTTTTGCCTCCCGTGCACCCCTCCTTTTGCCTTTTCTTTCTTTTATCTTTCTTCCTTTTTCTGGCATAGTGTCTTTGATAATCCTCTTTATGATTGAACTCACCAAGGCCTCAATGTCAGATCCATCCAGGAGTCTGGCTGTATGACAGTGTAAGGCGACCTCATAAGATGCAGCAAGATTTCTGTCAGGACAGATTTCTGTTGAAATGCATGTTTGTGCATGTCTGTGCTCTTGCTGGTCATACTGTCCTATCTTCCTCATCTATTCAATGTCTTCATGTATGTTTTAACGTTTTTCCTGTTTTCTTTTAGAAAACTTTCTTTTTGGAATAGAGGATTTTGACATAGAAAACCAAGACTTGCGCAACTTCCTGGGTACAAAAAACAGCAAAGTTTCTATGATGCTCAGATCGGGTAATTTTTTTGTTTGTTTACCATATAAATCCATCAGAGTTCATATAAAAGTAGGGCGATTGATAATTTGCGAGTGATTAATCGTTTGACAGCATCAGATAATTTCAAACATTGATCAAACTGACTGTATCTACCTATGCATTCAACAGATTTAATGCACACCAGAATCGAGTATTCAAACAGACTTTGCTTTTTTATTCAACATAATATTGTAAATGATTCAACAAATGAAAATGGACAAAAATATTATTGTTGCACAACCTTTAGAGGCAAATCACTGCGTTTTCTGTAGCTCTCAATGAGACTTTTGCAACTGTTAACTGGTAGTTTGGCCCACTCGTCCTGTGCAAACTGCTCCAGCAGTCTCAGGTTTTATGGGTGCCTTCTCCAGACTGCAAGTTCAGCTCTTTCCATAAATGTTCAATAGGATTCAGATCAGGACTCATAGAAAGCCACTTCAGAATGTGTGTTTTGGGTCATTATCCTGTTGGAGGACCCATGACCTTCGACTGGGATGTTTGGCTCCAGAATGCATTGATAGTCTTGAGATTTAATTGTGCCCTACACAGATTCAAGGCACCCCGTGCCATATACAGCAAAGAACCCCTAAAACATAACCGAGCCGTATGGTGTTCACTTCTTTAAAAGCTTGATTTTTTCGTCTGTGAACATAGAGCTGATGTGACTTTTTATCCAAAATACAATCTCCCAGAAGGATTGTGGCTTGTCAATATGAATGTTTGCAAATTCCATTCTGGCTTTTTTATGTTTTTCATTAATAATATTGTTCCTGTTGTCACAGGAACTTCAAGTTGCTTGGACATGGTCTTGTAGCCTTTACCTTTACCATGATTGACTTTTATTTTCGTTCTGAGCTCCTCAGACAACACTATTCTTTGCTTTCTCTGGTCCATATTCAGTGTGGGTTACTAATTAAAGAAACAAATTAGCTTAAAATATCATCTTTTCTAAGGGCTACCAGCCAATGTGTCCAGACCATTTTAGAATCTATAATTCATCTATTTCCACAGCTTCTTTGCTTTATTCTATGACATACCAAAGGCATGCAAGTATACATGGTACAATACATCTCAGGTTGGATGAAAGAGCATCACCTCCAGCTGAACCTGGCCAAGACAGAACTACTCGTGTTTTCGGCACACCCCACGGTGCAACACGATCTCAACATCCAACTTGGCTCCACAATCACTCCCTCCGAATCAGCCAGGAACCTCGGAGTCATTTTGATGAGCAGCTGTCTTTCAATGATCACATTGCAAAGACAACTTGATCCTGTCGATATGCCTTATTCAACATTCGAAAGGTTAGACCTCCTTGTCCAGGCCCTGGTAATCTCAAGGTTGGACTACTGCAATGCTCTCCTTGCTGGTCTTTCTGCAAAGGCTATCAAACCACTCCAGCCAGTTCAAAACGCAGCAGCACGCCTCGTCTTCCAACAGCCCAAAAAGGCTCATGTGACACCCCTTTTTATCTCTCTCCACTGGCTACCCATTTAAGCCCGTATCAGATTCAAGTAAGTGATGCTTGCCTACAGAGCTATCATTGGATCTGCACCGGCATTCTTTTACACCCTACTACAATCCTACACCCCATCAAGAACCCTGCGTTCAGCAACAGGCGGCGCCTTGTAATGCCTTCTCATAAGGGCATTAAATACCTTTCCCGCTCATTCTCCTTCACAACTCCTTCCTGGTGGAACATTCTTCCTAACGCAGTCTGGTCAACCACATCTCTCACAACCTTCAAAAAACTACTTAAAACCCATCTATTCTGTGAAGACTTGACTGACAAATGAAAAGCACACTAACTCTCTCTTCTCTCAACAGGTAGTGGTCTAGCTTTTGTTGAAACTAGCAACTTTGTATTAGCACCTATCGTACTATTGCTCTTTTATGACATATCGCTTATTGCTGATAAAAGCGACTTACAAAGAATTATGTAAACACAAACTTTACGATTAATCGTTTGGCAGCGCTCATATTATATAAAGGCTGTGTTTTCCAACCCATTACAAAGGTATAGCAGGTGCCTTGTAAGGCAAGTGGTTTGAAGCACTTTACTGTGGTAAATTTGAATGGTCAAAACCTTTGCCAACCTTTCTTTTTAACAGGACATGAAAAAACATGGTGCCGGTTTTAGAGATGGGCCTTTGGGAAGGGAAGAGCAGTGTGTTACTGCTTTTTTCCTTACACGTGGAGAGTTTAACCCGACTGGACAGACTGCTGACCCTGGAACAGGTTGAGAAGTGGCTGGGGAAGTATCATACTGTCTCTCCCTAGAGCCAAACTCAGTAGCACGGTCAATCTACAGGTAATAGTCTACATATTCTACATTAAACTTCCTACACAATCATTATGAGTTTGTGGTACACATTGAAAAATACTTCTAGACATTATAGATAAATATTCCAAACATACAATGTAGATAAGACTCATTTAGAAAGCTAATGGTAGATATCCAGATATTACATTAGCATAATGAGAACAAACCATAGGTCATATATTATTCTCATTCAGAGGGGGAGCTATTTTCCTTTTAATGGAAATTGTATTTTCACTGAAATTGCAGTCAGTGTGTGTAATGCAGTTTTATGTGTCTTTCGACATTAAGCTATGCTTTTTATTCTCTAAACATTCATCAGTTGTTCACCATAAGTGTTGCTATCATTACCTTCTTTACGGCTCTTTTTCTGCACATCAGCAGATTAAACATGTTTCTTTGTTGCTTTGTTACTGAGGTTTATATTGTAGAGTAGAAGGATTTTAGTACTTTTGGCTTAAACCTCCCAAGAGGATTCAAAACAAATGGTTAAGGGGTGGTCCTTAAATACTGCAGTGCATATTGTATGGAGTCTGCTAGTGCAGTTTATGTTACATAAGGAAAGTTTGAAAATTTTGTCAAATAGATTTGAGTGAACTAACATTCAACCAATCACAAGTGATTGTTAAGAGGTAAATCGTCTTCCGTGGATGCGTATCTGTTAAATATTCAAATGCATGGAACAGCGAACAGCGCACTATTGTATACACTATTGTGTAGCAGCAACTTAAAACGGGGCACTTGGCACTGATCAATAAAGGTATGGCCTATGTACACGCATTAAAAACAAGCTATAGTGTCGATAATATATGCTAAGAGTTCGTGGAAATAAGAGCAATATTTAGAGTGCAACACTGTCACTTTGGAGTCGAAGCATCACATGTCATCACATAGTGATTGATAAACTTTTAGCGAAATTTGGTATAACAAGAATAGACGCGAAAAGTGGGCCTGATTTATGAAAAGAGCGTACAACCAAAAACTGAAATTTTAGGCTACTTCTAAGACGGTGCAGATCCAGTGATAGTCCTGTAGGCAAACATCAGTGAATTGAATCTTATACGGGCTTAAACCGGCAGCCAGTGGAGAGAGATGAAGGGGTGTCACATGAGCCCTTTTGGGCTGTTGGAAAACAAGGCATTTTTATGTTGCCGATGTTCGCTTGGGGAAGGAAGACGCACACTGGGTCACAGAGTGTATGTAAGGCCATAAGGGCCATAATTGCCTCTCTTCACATAAAACATGAGGTTCTGTCATGGTTCTGCCACTAGGTCAATGAAAGCAAGACAAGGTGGGACAGAACCATGAGAGCAATATATAGTATAGTGTGTATAGTGTATATACTGTATACACAACTGTCATATATATATATATATATATATATATATATATATATATATATTAACACATACGCATACATGTATAAATATTTATGATATATGTACATGTATTCATTCATATTTACCAATAATTTTAATCATATCTAAATATGTATGAACTTTTATATTTTATATTTTTATTGAGTGTACACATGTATGTGTATGTTTTTATGAATACAAAATAAAAATGCACAGTACACAGGCATATATTATGTAAACAGAAACTTTTTTCTGGATGTAATTAATCACGATTAATCGTTTGACAGCCCCCACAAAATATTTTTTTACCACAGGGGTTCTTTAAAACATGGGATGGGGCTTTATTTATATCTACAACACAAACATTTTAATTCTGTCATCATTTACTCACTTTCTTGTCATTTTAAACCATTGTGACTTTCTTTCTTCAACAGAACATAAAAAATATTTATTTTTTTGAATAAAGTTTTTGGAAGTAACCGAATAGCACCGAATGGTAACCGAATAGCACCGAATATTCACTTCTATTATATGGAAACAAAACCAATGCACGTGAATGGGGGCCAGTTAACAACATTCTTCAAAATATGAAAACGACAAGAGTGTGAGTAAACGATGACAGTCAATTATGACAGAATTTTTTAGTAACTATCAAGCATCAACAGCAGTTTATTCAAAGTTACTCAGAGCCCCCTTTCCACTTGGCAACGATCCATGCATAATACAAAAAATACGGGCACTTTACGGTGTTAAATTTGAATAGTCAAAATCTTTGTCAAACCTTTCTTTTTAACAGAAATCTACAGTCACTTTGAGGACATGGAAAACATGGTACAGGTGTTAGAGATGGGCCTTTGCGAAGTGAAGGCCAGCGTGTTGCTGCTTTTGCCCATGAAAAATACTGATAGAATGTAATTACTCAATTGCCTGCCTCTGACCCTCAAAATGTTACTTATGCAGCAAAACACAGAAGAGTCTCCTGGCTTTTGCAAATTCTGTTCAAGCCTTGATGCTTCAACAAGGCCTGGGCAAAGTCAAAGACAAGTAATTACCCCTCATTCAGAAGCCACTGAGTTAGAAGTTTGGCAAGAGTCACTGACGCCATCTTGGCTACAAGAAACAGCCTAGACTCAAACAGCAAAGAGTGACAAAGTTTTGGAAAAGCACAGATGGCTCTGTCTGCACTGTTGAACAGATCTGAAATTGGATGACAGAGAGTGACACTGGTGGAATTGTTTGGGATGTTAAGTTGAGTAAATAAAACGTTTGGCTCGTGGTTAAACACGTTTGGCGTGTTGGCCAATCCGTCTGCGTGGTGTTCTCCACATAGATTGCAAAGGTGAGAGTTTTGGAGCTTGATGAATGATTTTGTGACTTCTGTTGGATCTCAACCTCAACCCCCCATCAGTCTTTTCTCCTGCCTCGGCTCTTTCCTGTCTCCCTGCCCATTCTTCTTGTTTGTCTTTTCTCTCAAGCTACCTCTCCGTCCTCCCTCTCTGAATATCTGACCTCGGCTCATCTATCTCCTGCACCAGTTCCTCCCACTTTCCCTTTCTTTATTCATCACTTTATCCAGCACCTCAATCTCTCTGTCTGCCCTCTCATTTTCAGTCATTTCAGGCTGGTCAGAGTCCCCGCAGCTCATCTTCTGTTTCGCTTCTCTCATAACCTTACTTTGTTACATTCCCTTTGTACCTTTTATTTATATTTGCTTGCATAATGCAGTCTGCTTTTCATTTTGCGTCTTGCCTTCTATTTTCTGTGAAGTATTTAACTCATAGATGTCATTTGCAGATGGGGCATGTCCCCACCACTTTTTGAAAGCAATTGAAAAACAGCATAGGGAACACATGTAACGCATAAAAAGCGTATCTCCATCCGTCATTCCTCATACTTTGTTCAGAACATCAGCTTTTTCTTACAACGTGATAAACAATGACCAGTAACAGCTTGTAGCAAAACTCAAACATAGCTTTTAAGTGCATTATGATGCATCACAAACAATATTATTGAATTATAAAATTGACTCAACATGTCCATGAGGAAGAGGAAGAGGTTTCTTATGTGGTTCACTTCCCTTTTGTATTGAATAGAAGTGGCTCTGACCGCACACCCAGACAGCTTTTCACAAACCTGGATCCTGAAGTCTACAGCGGGCACTCTTGGATCACTGGGTTGCACTTTATTTTACATTACGTGTAACTATAGTGTACTTACCTAAGAAAAGACTGGGTAGTGTAAGGTATACATGCTATAAGTTTAGGTTTAGGGGTAGGTTCAGGGCTAGTACCTAGTTATAGCCCAGTTATTATATTTACTGTAATAAGTACACAGTATGTACATGGGAAACAGGACTGTAAAATAAAGTGCTACCGATCACTATCCCGGGGTAATGCTGCACAGGACAAAGCTTCCAAACCCACAAAACTGGTTCTGTTCACATCAAAGAGAACAGAGAAGTTGGAATCGGAGACATGTGTTCCAGTTTTATGTCTTTTGTCAGAACATGGTGGGATTTTACGACAGTAGAGGTTAAAATAGTAAGAGAGAGAAAGAATATAAAAATAAAACAAGGAGGATAGTTGTTGAAGTAGACAGGTCATGCAGGGAACAACCATTCCCAAGGTGCTACAAGAACTAAACGGTCTTGAACCAGTTGCTCTCATGTGGGACAGCATTTTGTTAAAGTTTTGCCGGGTGAGAAATATAAGCATCTACAGACTCCTGCCGGCCACGTCCTGCCCCACAGAACAAGACGTTGACATTAACATGAGCGTTAAGGATGCCCACAAGGGACCCACTAGCTTGCTTTAAAAGAAAGCCACAGACAGCCCAGACATGACTTTCACTTTTGGACTAGACACACACAGTAATGCAACGTTCACATAAGTGATGCCCCAGCGTACGGAAAGAGCCTGAAAGTCTTGCCTTGACTGTGTAACGTGAATAAAGCTGTATTACTGCTCTGACAAGATCTCCCGCTGTCCCCCCCATCAGCACGTCCTCTCTCGATCTGTCTCCGCCAGCTCTTTCATGCTTTTCTGGATTTTATTTCATCTAACCGCTCACACACAACATGCCTCTGTCTTGTAGTTTCTGAAGCAAATCACCGTAGGTCACTGACACTTAATGCTTTCCCCTCTACATGGTTAGTAATAGAAAAGCCATGTTGATGGCCGCTTCTTGTTCCTCCTTCTCAGATTGGGTCGAGCTGAGCAAACACAGCCTCCATCTCAGGTTGTTAATAGCATTTCAACCTTTTATCTGTCATCTCGCCCGAGAGCTTCAGCCTCCAACATGGCTGCCAGACGCTCTGTCACTCTGGCTCAGGTCTCTCTAGCCCTTCTGTCACACACTCATGTGGAAGTCTTTGGTCTCAGGAGGAGCTGCCATTATTATTTCCAACCCGTGCGAGTTGCCCGCCAATCTGCACTCGCACGCTAATATAGCCATACAACGACTACAGGGGCTGTAGTCGGGGCATGATGACCTAAATTGGACTGACGTGCAGCTGGAGAGGTTAGTGGTCGTGAGGGAGGTGGAATGGGGTTGAGTGGTGCAGAGAGAGAAAGAAAGGGCAGGAGAGCAGGCAAGGCAGATAAAAATATCTTCCCTGGTGGTGAGGCAGTGGGCCAATGCTCAGGAACGGTTAGTGCCAGGCGATAGCGGCTAAGTAGAGATTGAGTCTGGACTCCATAATGAGCATAAGGGTTTGAGGGGTCACCGTCTGCCTGATGTCTGGCTAACACACACAGCCAAACAAACTGACCTTAAAGAGTCTAATGCAGAGATACATAGAAAACACACACATACACACACACTAAAAACCTCTTACTGGGCCAAGGCCTGTGAAAGCCAGTGTGGCTGTAATTGGATTGCACAATTCTCTGTGTGTACCAGAGAGACAGAGGGTGTCAAGCTAGCATACACACACTCGTTGATGAGGTCAGTTTGTACATTGAATTGTTATTTCATGACACAAGCAACATAGGGCCACTTAAAAATAACCAGCACATTATGCCAAAATTAAGTTTTTGTCTTTTGCCAATGGGACGTGAATAAATATACCAGACATAAATATATTTTACTAGCCATATATGTGTTTTAATAGGTACCTATTCACAAAAAGAAATTTTCATTCTGTCACCGTTTACTCACCCTCAAGTTTTTCCAAAACTGTATAAATGTCATTGTTCTGATGAACACAGAGAAATACATTTCTGGTACATCATTCACTATCATATTAGAAAGTTAATAGTATATTTTTTGTTCTGTTGGAAAACTATATTAGATCATTTGAAGAATTTAGGGAAGCAAACAGTTCTGGGGCACCTTTGAATACCACTGTAATTTTTCCTTATCAAGGATGTCGCAGAACTGACAATTGCTTACATTCTTCCTATATATTTGGTTACTATTCCTAAAATAACAGTTTGAAAGACCAGATGATATGCACGGTTTACTGCAAACAAGGTTTAAGGTCACTTAACTTAAAAGACTTTATCTAAAAGTACGAAAAAAAAACAATAGGCTTTATGTTGTGAGAAAAGTAAAACAATGCTATATTTTAGAATCTTCAAAATATCCAGCATTTACTTAGATTTAGGAAATATGTGCTTTTGACATTTTATCAAACAGCTTCTTGAGGTCACCCTGGATGAGTTCCCTCAGAAGTGTTCTCAACTCTAAATGGCTTGTTGGTCTGTATTATTCGGTTCAAGTCATCCATTAATTTTTTTTAACAAAATGCTTATTTTGTAATGAAATAAATTAATATGTTCATTAATTTATACATATGATTTCAGATCAAATGTTTCTGTCATCATTTACTCACCCTAAGGTTGTTCCAAACCTGTATAAATGTTCTGCTGAACACAAAGGAAGGTTATTGCAAATTATGTCTCTAAAAAACTATTTTAAGTTTATTTCAAATAGGGCTACAGTTAAGAAGCTAAGATTTATTTAATGTTTATTTTCCCCTACCACATGGGAATTTGAGTTTTAATTGCAGTAAATGTAACATAAATAAATAAATATAGTAAATAAATATATTCAAAGTTAAGTTCCTGTCTGGCTAGTGGCCCATATAATATTACCGTTTTTGTTAATTAAATTTATATTAATATGAATTTATATTCATATGTTATTGTAGAATATCTTTGTAATAAATTAAATTAAAACAACTCAGCGGTTATTGATTTTTTGTGGAGGTCCACCAGAAGTTAAGTTTAGGCCCCAATAACATTTGTTTATGTTGTTGACGCTGATACCATCAATACGTCAATAATTATTTTGGCTTTATACTGTAAGTATAATAATATTACATTAATGTATTACGTGACATGTTGTTTGCCAGGTTTAACATGAAAGTCTTTTTAAATTATGCAACATGGCTCCATCTCTCTGTCCGGAGCTTTCTAAGGGATCCTTGGTCTAAAAATGGCTTCTTGTGAAAGGAAGATAAACTAGGATGATGGAACATTTTCTAGTGAGACACACCAGCATACTCAGTAATATTTTACTAGAACATCTTTAGTAGAGCATCTTTGATTTCATTTGAGTCACTCACATCACTTATGTAAGGAATAAACACTTCTTGCCGTTTAATGCATGCATTTCACATGCACCAATGCACTCCTCCATACAGCTCATTCTCAGCATCATTTATGAACCAGCAGGTCTGTGTTTCTCGCTAACATCTCGTAAATATTTTAGAAGCTGATAAACGTTGCGAAGTTCTCTGTGACGGAATGTGATCCGAAAGATAAACAAAAAGAAGAATATTGAGCGTTGAGGGAAAAAAGCGAAGGAGATGGAGAATGTAAATTAGACATAAGACAGTGATAAAGAACCCTGCCACTGAATAATGCCCAAGACGTTTTCTGTGAGGCGAAGTGACTGCCATGATGATGCAAGGCTGAATAAAACAGTCACCTGCAGTCTGAAAAAGCTGTGTTTGCCACTGGTGGGCCATCTCCACGCATATATTTTCACGTACCACTGTGTTTTTCTGTTGTATAGAAAACAGAGCAACCAACTTCAGGGCTGTTGCTTCTCGTGCGTTATTCATGAGCTGTATGTTTTTGTAGACGCATTTATTGATGGAGGCACTTGAATTATGCTAGAGTATAATGCAGCAGTGTAATGTGTTGTGAAACTGGTTTGCTTGTAAACAAAAAAGAATGGGCTAGATTTGAAAACTTTGGGATAGTGGTTGAGATAGAAGAGAGGAGAAGTGAAAGACAGGAGAAAATATAGATGCCTCATTTCCACCCAATGAGCAGCATTAGAGCTGAACCGTGTTTACGCAACTCTTCTCTCTCTCTCTGCTTCATTCTCTCTCTCTTTCTGCTACATCCTTTCTCTCCCTCTGCCCATCACATTGACTACATTAGGAGTCTGTTATGCCACATTACCATGTGATATTTATTTGACTTCGTTCATCCGCTTCCAGTGCAGAAACTACTGTACTGATCTGTAGACCCATCATTCATTCCTGCCGCCTGCTGGGCACGTCTCCTCATGGTGAAGGTGCCATTTATTATTTTGGGGCTCACTGCACCTGGGGAGGGTTTACCTGCTACTCCTCTGGGGTCCCATGAGCTATGTTGGATTTTGTAGGAGCGAAGCTTGCCTTCACTAGTAGAGATGTAACAATTCACTCAACTCACCATGCAATGCAATTCACAATACTGATCTCACAATACGATTCATTCACAATTTATTTTTACAAAATTAGTTGAGACAAATTAGAAAAACTGCCCTTTTATTATTCCTCTGTAATATGCTGCACATTTGTCTGTAAAATTAAAATAAATGTAAAATAACAAAACTAAACCACAATTTTAAAACAAATTCAGCTTTATTGTCAAGTGTGCTTAGACACACAAGGAATTTGTCTTAGTGACAGAAGCTTCCAGTGCACATACTGGTTAAAAAAGTGACAAGGCTCAGGAAACAAACGTCTTGGTTACGGCTGTAGAGGCGCAAGGTGCGTACTGAACACAACATGGACGGGGTTAGGTCTTCTTCCCCAAGGGGGAGGGCCTGCAAGTTCACCACCTTGTCCCAAAGGTAGGAACTTTGGGCGCGTAGCCAGGCCGGAGTCTCAGGTCCACGTGGGAGTCACCCGGCCCCAACTCTAGGCACTCATTGGACAGAGAGAGTGCATGTAGACCCCCTATCCTCGAGTGCCACCAGGAGAGCCGTCTTTATCATAGATGAGATAGAGCGGCCTCCACCCGGGCTCAACGGGCCTCCACGCACCCCTCAGGAATATGATGATCAGGTCGTGCCGACCGATACTTACCTGTGACCAGTACGTGATGTGCGGCAATGGCGACAAAATACACCTTAAGGGTAGAAGGGGAGAGATTGCGCTCCAACCCTTCCTGGAGCATGACGCTGATCACACAACTCTACAGGTCTATAACATGTCAATAACATATGTATAAATATAAGTATTTTGTGTGTTGCACATTTTTTTATTGCACAGTAGAACATTTAACTGTTCATGAGGTAGATGGCCTGAGGGAAGCAACTTTTCCTATGTCTGGCTGTTTTTGTGCTCTGTAGCGCCAACCAGACGGCAGCAGTTCAAAGAGAAAGTGTGTGGGGTTTGAGGGGTCCAGTGTGATTTTGCGAGTTCTTGGAGAGTGGGGAGGGTTATGCCAGTGATTCCAAAACAAATAAAAATGAATAATACAAAAGTCTCTTTATTATAAACAAACTTTGTCTGTGCTTCTCTTGGCTTCTCTTGGATTTTTTATCTGGTGTGATATGTGCATTTCTTGCTCTGTCCCGGAGTAGCTTAGTCCGCTGGAAGTGCTGCTCTCCCCTGGGGCTGCTCAGGTAGGCTCTCGCATCGTGCCATGCGATGACAGCGGGCACTGAATATTTAAACGCTGATTGTTTTAAAAAATGAGTGGCCTCAGCACACCCTTCAATATAAAGAGGTCTCACCATCCCAAGGAGAAGAGAGAGAGACAAAGAAAGAGGCGTGTTATTTATAGAGCCTGTCACAACGCAGGCTGGGAGATGTCTGCTAATGCCGCATGTGACTCTAATTGCCGGAGACAGCGTTGTCGTAGTAACACACAGCGCCATGTGACCGCAGTGGCAACAAGCTGCTTCAGGTCAAGGCTAGGCAGCCCAGTAGAACGTCTGTAGCGCCGGAAAACATCAAATTTACCAAGTTTCAACAGGAAAGCTGGAGATGTTCAAGCCTGGGAGAAAAAAAAGCGTTAATTAATGGAAAGTAAATGTGCCTAATGCTGTGTCAGCCTGTATAGCAAGGACATACCCTACGCGAGAGAGAGAAAAAGGCTCGAGAGACAAGGAAAAACGAACACTTGCAGGACCACAAATACACCCTTAGATACAAGCCTGGACATTCAGATTGGAGTGAGAAAAAGACAGGGAAAAATGGAGAATGAGCAAGGGAAGAGAATTAAACAAGCGGCGGCTGGTCAGATGAGGGATGAGGATGCCACGGAGGTGGCTGATCAGCGAAGGGGATGAGGCAGTGATGAAGTGATGGAGGAAGAAGGGAGGAGAAGTAGAATAATGGATGAGGACAATATAAGTGCATTAGTGCAGGTGTTTCTAAGAAACAAAGTGAAGCGCAGAGGGTCGAACAGTGTTAGGTGCAGGTGACAGCCTCCCCCAGCTCTTTTCCTCATTATCAAGCTCTTCCTCCAAATCTCTTTTTCTACCTTTTCCCTCTCTGATTCAAATCGCTGTGCCAGCTCTGCCATACCCGCAAGCTCGCATTATTTCTGCAACAAGATAGAGCGTGCAAGCATTCTTTTTTAATTACAAAAGTAATTTAGGTAGTGCTTAATCTTTCACAGTTAAAGCACTTGCCGTTCGGTCTCGGCTTTCACAAACACGCTCGGTGTCTCTCAATCTTCCAACCACAGTTCACTTATTATCTCCTCTTCCTTTTCTGCCATCTCTGTCTCTCTCTCTCTCTCTCTCTCTCTCTCTCTCTCCATGTGGGTAACTGTCGTTTATCCGAGATCTCATCCGGTGGGAATATAAACTACCTGTCACTGAGCGTCTTTCTGCCAAATTCATATCTGAAAGGAAAACAAAAGCGGGCCGAGGTCAGAGAGATCTTTTTTAATTATTCATAAGCCACTCTCCCTCGGCCGCCGTCTTCAGCTCCTGTCGCCCGCATTGTACCACCCGCACCGCCAACAAGGGCATCTGTCATGGCTTTAAAATAAAAGGTAGACAATGAGGAGGGATGACAAACTGATTTTGGAAATAATATTGATTTACAGTGACACTCTTTTTGCTTTGCTTCATTTGCAAATTCTACCTGTCTTAAGAGGATCGGAGTGTTTTCTTTTCCTGCGGGAGTTTTCAATGGGCATTAATGTTATATTTTTTCCAGTTCTGTGTTAGCTCATATTTGAGCTTTGCTTTTATTTAGTTTGCATAATTGATTTATGTTACGTGGGAGTGGATTTTTGGGTCTGGTGCTCACTTGGCATCTTAGCTCGAGATAATTATTTTATTTTCTATGATTCAGGAAGTGCATTTTAGAGAGAAATAAATGAACTTATTTTTACTTTACCTTCATTTTCCTCACTCTAAGATGTGTGGAAAGAGACATTGGCTGATTTCTGATGTCAAGCCTTGAGAAAGGGAAGCTCCACTTGGGACCTGTGCTGCAGTGGACGTCACTTGAACTGGATCACGTGTCTGGCAGCAAGGATGATGTGCATGAGGACGAGCATATGTAGAAGCCAAATCTCTTTTACGCTGATCCTTCCTTCATTATACTTGCAAGGGACAACATCAGCGGGGCATCATGCTCATGATCGGTGCTCCGGACCAGACTGAAGGTCCTTCAAGATGTCCTTCAAGATGAGCTGTATAGCAAAAATGGTTTAAACCACTGGCACTGACAGTCAAGGCTATTGACAACAGTGCTGTAGTTCTTGAGTCCAGCCTCGAGACGTTTTTCTGTCTTGGACTTATCTTGTACTCGTTGGTATCTGCACTTTTCTCGAACTTGGTCATTGGACTCGCCAAATGTACTAGTTGGTCTCGACCGAGGATAGTTATCTTTCCTCTTGGAGTAGGTTACTTTTTGTGATGGGTGTCAAGCTGGAAAAAGATGATAAATAATAGTTTTTGACTAGTTGATGTGACGCTAAGATACTGTGCCAAATAAACCGAAAGTTTTCCTGACATCAACACTCATCATACAAACCTCAACAATGGTGACAATCATCAAACTAATTCAGAAAACAGATGAACTACAATGAATGAGATTTGTATTATGATTTTAGCCAGTATGCCTTGAAGCATGAAGCTTTCTTTTGTTTATTGTCACTATTGTTGAGTTTCATACACTGATTCTTGATGTCTAGTTGATTCAACAATTTAATGTTTTTTTGTGTATTTTTTCTATCAATTCAGAGATGTATAATAAGCCATACCACTGCTTTAATCGCACACTTTAGTATCACACAATACTTATAAATCAATAAAACAATGCACTCATGAGCAATTATTTAGGTAACTGCCCAAAGACTACAATCATTGTCACCTGATCCCAATGGATCTTTGTTTTCATTGCCTCAAGTGTATAATTGTATACACTGTTATAACAGACCATGAAAACCTAATGTTAAAACACAAGAATCAATAGGCCAACTAAAGAAAATACTGATCACAATAATGATGGTTTGTTGAAACTTCCCTAATTTTTTCAACATTAATTGTGGTTGCAAAAGTGATGTTGATTCAATGCAATTAACAGTGAAAAGTCAACAAGCGTAGAATGGAAACATTTTCCATTGACAACCCAGAATGTGATTGTTACACTGCAATAAAAATCTGAAGATCTTAACGTTGCACATCAGCTTTATGTGACTTTGGTGAAATTGCTACACCTAAAATAAACAAAATTACCTATTTGATTCGCTTTTTGATCATTACATATAAATGATGTGGTCATAAAGAGAGGATTCTTTTTTCTGTCTCTGTCTTGACCGTCTCATGGATTCGAACCTCTTTGGACTTGGACTCGAACCACTTTAGACTCGGCCTTGACTAGTCCTGGAGCACTTTTCCACCATTGCGCTGAACCGTTCTCGCTGCTTAATCGTTCCAACCGTGCCGATCCATGCCAGCCGGTACGTAAATGGTTTAATTTTCCACCGCAGGGCTGATAGCGGAAATGTTTAGAATGTGAACACACACGCTGTCTTGGTAACACAGGAGACTGAGCTATAAAGGCTCTCTGCGCATTCATCAGCAGGATTCAGCACGGTTAGAAAACCATGATGAAAAATCAGAGCCGAGAACAGTTTGTAATCGTGTCGTGTCAAACCAGGCTCACGTGGAAACATAACTGTAACGTTTCAGACGGTGCTTACAACGTTTAAGCCTGATGGTGGAAAAGTGCTTCTGGTCTTGGACTCGACAAAGGTGGACTTGACTACAGCCCTGGTTTACAATAACACACATATTTGCTGAAAATATCTATTACTCTTATGTGCTAAAATGTTGCATTTTACTTAAACAGATACAGGTGATGGATAAAACAGTAGCTTTACAGTATATCTTACTGATCATTTACAGTATATGTATAAGCCTCATTCTTTCACAAAGTTTGAAACATCCCATGCACAATTATATAATCCTGGATATCTGGTAACGTTAGGAGGCCCATTTAATTTAGCAAAGTTACTAAGATGTCATTAAATTGTGACCAGTTATGACAGTGTAACACATTTTTCCATATTTAAATCCAGATTTCCTACAATCATGTGGGCCTGCCGATGCCCATCTGGTTGTGTCTATTGGGCCCAGTGTAAAGTACATATGTACATATGACTGGTACACATGTATCTACGTCTGCAATCCATTCATAGTGGAGACACTGACTGACGGCAACACTCAGAGTGATAGACATGCACCGCTATGAGATCGTCAGGAGAATACTTTAGAGCCAGTGTGTTGGGTGTTGGCACACTGACACAACTCATTCCCCCCTGTTACTGTAAGGAAAACACACACTGTGACAGTCAAGTGAATAAATGCTGATGTTAAGATACTGGTTCACCACACACACTCTTACACTGCAATATACAATGTGGAAACATGCTCATTATGTGTGTATAACACTGAGATTCTTATACACTGATGTTTACATGTCCCATGTAACCTTGCCTAAGCTCTGACATAGGATGGTCTTTTCTCTCTCTGTCCTTTTCTTAATGTCTCTCTCTCTCTCTAGCTGACTCATCTACTCAGACAAACTTACCCAAGCAGATCAGGGACTCCAGAGAAGCACAGGCTAAGCTGGCAGCGCTGCCCCCGCCCCAGGATCACTCTCTTGGGAAGCAAAGATCACTCACACGGGCTATTATTGATGGGCCATGCTTAATGCTAATGCCGCTAATGACTCAAGACCCCTGTCAACAACGCAGACAGATGATAAACCTTTTAATCTTTTAATGCCTGTCCCAATCGATGGAGGCCATGTCGGTACCACTCCATGCCAGTTAAATGTTGTGACAAATTATACCATAAATAAAGAATTGACACGGTGTTTGTAGACCACAGGACGTTGTTATAAAATGTAATTTTGTGGACTTTTTTATCGATACACTTATGGATGGATAAGCTGTGCTTGGCTGGTAAACAAGGCAGTGTGACCTGTATTGCAAAGTACTGACTTAAATGTAATGCTGTGTTCAATATACTGAGTGCCCACAAAAATAAATAATGAAATAAAATGAAAAAAGAAAAGTAATATCTAAAGCCAATAAAGCTGTTTACAAGTAGGGTTTACAAGGCTATAAGGCTTTTAATGTTTCAATGAGCTTATTAATCAGCTTCAATTTTACGGAGTCCTTTATTCATTTAAATTCTCCAGAGTGGAAACCTCTCAAAGAGACATAAAATGAAAGAAAATAACTGTGTTATGAAATTGGGCGAAGTACTGTAGCCTATCCTTATCCAACCTCTGTCCAATAATTACATGAGCAACTGGGCCAGAGATGTTATAAGTAGATGTGATATTGGAACCGTGGGGTCTTTTAAGCACTGACGCTTATTAAGGGCCACTGGAAAATGTGGAACGTGCGACTGATTTCTCATCCTCTCAGCAAAGGTTTCTCCAGCCAATTCCGCACAAACTGTTAGCTTCCTGCCTCCACAAATGAATTATTGAGAAATAAAATGAACAAGTGGAAAAAAGAGCACGCCTTCTCCACCATTAATCTTGTAAAAAGAGTGTCCCTGCACGTCCATGTTTTATTAAAAGCTTTGAGGGTTTTATTTGATTATCTCAGAAGGCATCGGTTCTCCTCACATGGAAACGCGTATTTTTAGAGGACCGCGTTATTTTTGCAAACGGGGTAAAAGGGGGCTAGCGGAGGCCAGAAATGGATTCTTTTAGATGGAAAGTGTAAATGCATTGTACATTTGTCCACATAAGGAACATCAGATGTTTGGCCCAGAGACAAGCCTGTTCGTGATAAATGCGTAATGTCAGAATGTGAGCACCGCTGCTACTGTTTCTACAAGAGCCTCACAGTGCCCTCTGAATTAAAAACACGATATGCGCTCGGTGATGTTAAAAAATGAGTTACGTAATTATCCTACTCCAAAACCACCAGAAGAATGTCATTATTCATTTGCGACTTCTAAAAGTTTTAGAGGGGCCCAGATGTTGCATTTTGGAGGTGACATAAGGGTCTCATAACCCTTTTGACTTTTATAAGTGTGTGTGAAACCTAACCCTCCACGTGAGCTTGTTTCTGCACACGTGTGTTGGTCTGTTTTAATGTATTCTCTTTATACATCATGCGTGTTTGTGTGCAAGGGAACTTATATCGCACGTTATGTTAAAGAAACTCTGTATGGAGCCTGAGGCTGAGCAATGAGAGCGCATTATTTCAGCTCAAGCTCTCATTAGCTTCACTGCTGATTTGTGCTCACATTTCATTCAGCTCAAATTCATTCAAATCCATTATATTTTGTTCCTCTCTTTTAAGACCTACTCAGCTATATATATACATTTCTATTTTTGTTATCAGTTGTCTGTAATTGCGAGAAACGTGGTGCTTCTATATGTAAATTCGTGAAATCATCATACATTTTATATTTCCTTTCACCCCTATTTTTCTTGCCGCTCTGAAGAGGATTCAATATGTTACGTGAACTTGGTCAAAGGGTGCATTATCTTATAATTTAATATACTGGAGGACAATACGGTAAGCTATGCAAAGTTGTTTGCTAAGGAATTATGGAGAGTGTTTAGGGTCCCTGGAGGAAAATTTTGTTTGACTTGCGCTCTTGTTCTCAGAGGGGGTCTGTCATGCTGCATATCTCTTCAAAGTGCGGATGAAAGATTGGGAGAGATGGGGGAGTGTATGTCTCTGTATGTGCCTGTAATGAAAAGTGAGATGCATCGTGAGGTGGAAGTTGACTGTGCGAGTGACATTATCAGACGGAAGGAGCAGGTATCCTCTTTATCCAAAGGGTTAAGAGGATTTAATGTTTAATCTGTCATTTTTAAATGAAATATGATAAACCATGAACTGTTCAGTCTCTATTTGTATTGATACAGAAGAACTGCACACAGGGGGCTTGTCTACCATCAGGCTGAGCTTGTCCATTTGCACTCAAAGCAATTTCAAATGCGTACGAGGATTGAAGATATGTGTTGGATGGAGATTGAAGTGTTAAGTAAAATGACCAAGAGTATTAAGGCATTCGAAGGATGTTTATTGTTAGACTTTTTTATTTGTTTTTTGACTGACGTAGTATCCGGGCGCAGAAAACGCCCGGTGTTCATGCGGCACTGCGCAGACCGATCGTTGCGGGGCATCAAAGTACCGCGAGAGCGTTTCAAAAGCATACAAAGCCGACCGTTCTCGCGGTACTTTAGTGCCTCGTTTCTGCGCAGCTCCGCAACCAATTGAACACACCTGCGGCGTCTAATGCCGTTTCCATGGAGATGCGTCCACACGCTCGAGCGCCTGAATGTGAGTTTTAGCGTTAGCCGTTAACTGTTGAAAACTTTGCCTTTATTTACTTTAAGTCATTGATAGTGCAACATTTACTTCAGCTAACGTTTTAACACGGAGGAGGACGCTG
The DNA here is from genome assembly GCF_947034865.1 of Barbatula barbatula. Taxonomy (NCBI): domain Eukaryota; kingdom Metazoa; phylum Chordata; class Actinopteri; order Cypriniformes; family Nemacheilidae; genus Barbatula; species Barbatula barbatula. The sequence goes on along the minus strand of NC_136766.1, from coordinate 26,006,231 downwards.
GCAGAGACACTATTTCAGAGGTAAGAGTGAGAAATGGTGCTTTGCGGTTAATCACAGGCTTACTGTAACGTTAGCTGTGAAGAGAGCTGTAAACATTACGTTTCCTAAACGTACGATACATATACGATGATAAAGATCAAATTTTTGTCACCAGCAGCAGTGGATTTATACGTTTAAAACCTTATAAATGTGATCCGTAGACAGTTTAGACTCAGAAGTGTTTTATAATCAAGCAGTTGCCAACCACAATCTTGGTTTTGTCGCTTCATCTCAGACAGAGGCAGTGTGTGTCTCTCAAACCTGTATTAACTGATCAACATCAACTCACCTGCCTCCTCCCCATTCCGCAATCTCATCTGATCTGATGGGAATCTTCGTTTCTAAACGTTTTCCCTATTGCTCACACTCTCTCCCTCTCTTCTGGTCCTTTTGTTTTGTCTGCTTTATTACATACATCAAAAACGGACAGTTTGGAACTGAATCAAAGCTTCAATAAAGAAGGAGGATCTGCCGGGCTTGACAAGTAAATGTGGAAATAGAGAGACGTGAGCTTGGAGAAGATAAATAGTTTATGAATGAGATATTTTTACTCTTGCTTCCTGACTGAGCCGGAAAGGCGTTCTGTCTGAGATGAATTTATCCGTCTTCTGGCTGGGAATGAACTGTTGAAGAATGCAGTATTGTTGTCACAAGTCTCTGCTAAAATGGTTATTCTCTCGCTGATGTTCAGATTGCGTTGTTTCCTTTCTCCTTTGGTGTTTTGATTTACGTCAGACAAAGAATGACATCTTGGGAAATCACCAAGCTGAAGGCACAACAGATTGAGCCATTGTTAGGCTGTTGACCAAATTAAACCGTCAGGTCTAAACATGGACAAACAACAAATAATCTAGCATTTTGGAATATGTGAATGTAATTTTTCTACGCTGATGCAATAGTTGGAGGATATATACGTATATGAGCATCAGGTTATTTGCTGTATATACTGTAAGTGCTGTATGAGCATTATCAATTGTGTTTCTTACCTTCACAAGCAGCACGAGTATTGTTATTCATTGTATATATAGAGTATTATATGGCAAGGGCAGTATATCTCACCTTACTTTCTTATTAAAGGGTAACGATACAGATAGACGTATCAGCCTCTCACTATGGCTGACCCAAGGACCCCCCGCAAAGGCCGTCCATCTTCCAGCCTGTCCAAGCGGTCCATTTCGGGGAAAGGTCGCTCCAAGAGCAAACACACATCCTCCACACCGGCCCCCAGTGACTTATCTCCTGAAGTGCCAGAGATTGCAGGTAAGAATAACAAGCTCCATGGTGTTATTGTCTGCCACCCTCTTAATTTCGCCCCAAACAGCTACAGACAAGCTCTCTGATCTGCCACTTATTTATGTTATACTGATAGACGTATTGAATTTGACGTCATTATGTATTCAAATGTAAGCATCTGCTTAAGAGTAGGCTTATGTAATGTCATTAAACTTTGAAAAGGAAACCTCTGTTGCTAACCCCCCTCGCAAACACACTCTAGCATGTACTGTAATACACTCAACGTTCATTTTGCTAACCAATAAGATGCTGTTGTGAGCACACATGGGAAATTGGCAGCTAATGCAAGCCTCAGTTTCTAAACACAGCTTGTTTTGTGTCAAATTTGCAAGTAAATTGAGCAAAAAGGGTGGCGAAAGCTTACTGAAGACACAATCTGCTATCACGCCCGAATGTGATAGTAGGGCCTCTGCATGTGTGTTTTGTCGTGTTATTTTTTTCCACTTCACGTTGCATTCACATTTCAGCATTCTTGTACTTTAAATCGAAATATGTCTTAACTTTTGATAAGTGCTGCGTTCTCAATACAACGCCATTATTTTCTAATTTTCGTGAAAGCCTAGCGATTGGCTTGACCTGAGCTGTGAAGCAAACGTTCTCTAGTGTGAAATGAGACAGTTGTTTGCATTATGTTTCTATTCGTGGTGCTTTTTCAGATGAGAAGACTGAAGACGAGCCTGTTTCGCAGGTGCCCATTTCAGACACTCGGGAGGAAGTAGATTCGTACACCAAACGTCTGGTAATTCACTCATATATGCTAAATTACAAGCCTTTAGGCGCAGACACTGATAAATCACCTCACAATGATTGGGATTCTTATCCGATTGTAATCTGCAATTTATAATTTTTCCCTCGCTTGATTCGCAAGCCTGCGGTTCTGGTTTACTAATCAGTGCTTTCATACCGGCATTATTGAGTTCTTCTAATGATGTGAGTGAATATTTTATCCACTCCCCGCATGCACTGCGGGTTTAAAGGTGTTGTTTGGGCCCCGCACACGTTTTTGACCACATCGATCACACAAATCCAACAGACGCAGCACAGAAAATATGCTATGCGTTACCAAACGCTCTTTATAATAGCAGAAGAGAGGCACATTGTTGATCTGCAATCTCTATCGTAGGCTCATGCATACGCATGAAGAGGTCTTTGGCTTAAACGAGATAGATAACCCCTGGTAACAAATCATGGCTGATGGAAATAGGGGAGGAAGAAAGTAAGACCGAGTGGGCAGAGCAGGCCGGCAAACTCACAGCATTTCTGTCCTTTCATCAATGAGGTTAATAGAATTAATTACAGCCCTCTGGCTGGAAAAAAGCAATGGCATTTACATGCAGCAGCTCAGCGTGCCGGCCCCTGCTGGGAGACCCTGTAGAAAAACCAGCTGGTACGCTGGTTGTAATGACAACATTTTTTCTGTAATGCACATTCACAGACATTAGCTCTTTAGTCAAAAATCAATATGTTTACGCTTTTATCACAGAGATAAGCCCAATTATTAATTTGACAAGTCACGCCACACAACTTCTGAGAGAATCGTGAGAGAGTTGTTTGGATTCTCGTACGGCTTGACGTGCAAAATACTGGCTTCGCATATCATTTAATGTTACGCCATATCATGTTTCATCCTGTTTGGTTAGTCTGTGGCCTAATCAAGATCCGCTTAGGCACATAGCATCTTTACAGACACATGGCAACAATTCTTTGAAAGTACCAGTGACAAAAAACTAGAACATAAAATATTGTGTATACACACAAAATAGGCATTGAAATATAAGCATGCAAGTTTAATTTATCATGAGTAATAATACATGTATATTTTGTACATATAAATATTGACATTGTATTACAAGGTTTATGGGTAGTTGACAAATAAATGTATCCTATTATGTGAGAGCAAAAAATTAACAATGAGGATAAATCTCTCTAAAAATATCAATATTAATAATATAAAAGAATATATTATTAACAGTTGGTTTTCTACATTTTCAAACCATAGGACACATTGTTGTCAACGGCCCATATACAAACACGTGTGCCCTTCTGGAGGAGTATAAATGCTTTCTTCTGTATATCAGTCTAGATATTATAATGTTGTATTTAATTAATCATTTTTTCCTCTAGAAAGAAACATTTAAAAAGTACTTAGCGCTGAACGGCATATCAAAGGAGTCATGGACAGATGAAAATGAGCGAGCCTTGGATACATTCATCTCAGATCCTTCCGTTAGGCTTCTCATTGTCTACCATGACCCTTCCACCGGCCCACGCGTGGACTGCACCATGCCAGCTCAGGTACGCCGCAGGTCTATTTTGAGATGTGACATTTAGCGTCCCAATCAGAGCCTTTTGTGTCATAAAGACTATGAAGATTATTCAGGGGTTCGAGCGTGCTTGTTTTTTATAATGGTATTTTAAGCTTCAGTTTAATGAAGGAACACGCAGAGATTTCTGAATAGGTTTATTCTTCATGCAACGTTCATTTCCAATGCATCTGGTGACATGCCAGGATACCAAAGATCTCATTATCCAACTGTGTGTGACGACCGCTGGTGATCCATTAAAGCTCAAAATATGATTTACCACTTCCTATGCTTCCAATCCCATCCTATCCATCTTCCTTTTCTCTTGCCCCCCCCCAGGTGGTGGAGCAGATGTCCTACTTCATTCGAGCAGAGGACAGTATAATCACGGAGGAGAGTTTTGAAAGCTCGGTGCAATTCGGCTCTATAAAAGGAGGGGCTTTAGAGAGTCTTCTCAGGTTGATGAACGGTATTCACGGCCCTCAGGTCACTCTCAGCACCACCTGGCAGGAGAGCACCAAGAACAACTACTTTGTAAACTTGCACCGCTTCGTTACCAACGTTACAGGTAATGACAACTTGCCATCTATTGAAGGACCTCCACAGAACATAACGTAATAAACTTCTGTGAATACACTTACTATACATGTCGTTTGTTTGGAACCAGGGATCTAGAATCTGACGCAATTTTTAAATGTATTAGTTTAGCTCTTCAATATTTGAATTATACTAGATTATAAATGTTGGATTAAAGGAATAGTTGACCTAAAAGTGAAAACTCTCTCATTATTTTCTATTATTAGATCATTTCCTAATAAAGATTTTTTTCCTTATGGCATATACGTTATGAGGATATCATTTAATATAACACTGATAATCATATACATGTGGGATGGGATCAGGGTAAATTATGAGTAAATAATGAAAGAATTTTGATATTTGGGTGAACTATACCTTTAAAAGGCTATTTCACTGGCAAGTCAAAAGTTTTTACTCACCCTCAAGGCATCCTAACTGAATACGGTTTTCTTTTTGAAGAATAATGCAGTCAAAGGTTATAATACCGCGTATCCTTTTACTTTCAAGCAGTAGGTTTTTGAAGCTCCAAAAAGTGCATCCATCAATCGAAGAACTGCTCGACACCGCTCCTTGGTCTTAACAAAGGTCTACTGAAGCGAAGCGATGCGTTTGTTTATGAGAAATATCCATATTGGCAGCGCTATAAACGTTGACGTCGAGCTTCCGTTTTCAGTATATAAAAATGTATAGAGGTCTGGAACAATCTAAGGGTGAATAAATGATGATGGAATTTTCATTTTTGGGTGAAGTAGCCCTTTTAAGGCTAGCCTACCTGATTTGTTGAGAAAACATCTTCTTCTATAACACATTCACAGTTTGCATTATATGACAAAAATCTATTGAAGCATCAAACCTAAATAACTCACGTGATGAGGCTTGAGATTGTTCAGGTGAAAAAACTAAATGGAGATTTCCACCATCGCTTCGAATCGCACTCGTTGCTGAATCATTCCTCTCCGTGTATGATTCAGGCTCACATTGAATCATAACTGTAACCGTTTCAGACTGTGCTTACAATGGTTCGGCGCGGCGGTGGAAAAGCGCTCAAAGATGAGGTCAAGGCTACTGGACGCAAGAAAATGCTTACCGTACTTACGAGCTTTGTGTAACATCTTAATGCAGACTTCATTTCATTTTTTTTTCTATAAACCCTCTTGTAGGTGTAGCTTTCAGCCAGTGTACCTCACTTTTCACACTTTTGATATGTTTGATATGCTTATTCAGTTGTGATTGGTCTTGTCTTCCATGCATACAATAGCTGCATTTACACTTGTAAGACATCACATTATATGTCGATTTTTGTGTTCTAGCCTAACCAAAGCCTTACCTTAAATTTGAACACTTCTCTTGTTCCGCACTGGTATTTCCTTCAGGAAATGCAACTTTAACTTTTGTAGCTTTATTCTGTAGCTCATTTCGATTCACGTTCAGGCTATTGATCTTTCCTCGCAACCCATATTGCAGCCGGAGGCCACCTTCTCATATGTTTCTCTCGCATTAGGCAAGCATTTCTGACCTGGGATCAGATTTCTGCTTTTTTGTTATGATCTCAGTCTCCATCAACTTCCAGGGCATATCTGATTCAGAATCAGTGCTTTTGTGGGTTTTTTTCTTTCACTCAGATTGAGCTCGCAGCCATTCAGAGGTAATCACCTGGCACAGTGGAGCACCGTGATGGTTCAATTATTATGCTCATCAGTCCAATCAGCACACCCACATCACCCTGAGCAGCACGACTCTGACTAAACAGAAATAACACGCCGACCAATCACAGGCCCTTCTTACCTGAGAAAAGGCACTGGAACAGTGCTCCCGGGTAATCAGAAAGCCTCTTGGCAATTTTAACAATTCGCCTCTCGGTTCTCTTTCTTTCTCTCTCCGTTTAGTGCGTCATTCTGTAGATGTTGTTCAAGGCAGTAGGCCCGGAGGCCAAAAAATACATTTCGAGGCCATGTAGATGGAACAACATGGCAGGCGATTCAAATTCAATACACAAAGTTGCCATGGATCTGTTTTAATTCAGCTAAGCAATCACTGTGAAGTCACTAAGTGCTCTTCAGTGGCTGCTGATGATGTATTCAGCTGGTAAGTGATGTATTCCAGAGATGATTTAGCTAGAAAAAGAATGAAGTGAGGAAGTGTCCCTGGTATATTGATTTCAGACATCCTTACATAAACTAACAATGTAAGCTATGTTCATTCTCACATGATGAGGTAAAGCTACGCTGATTCATCTTCATCATTTACCAAAGCAGAACAATTTTGGAGGGAATTCATAGAGAGTAGATACAGACCCACTCCTACATTAACAAAGCAAAAAAAAACAGAAAATACATGCACAGATTTTTAACTTTTTAGCCAGCATTCACTAGCTGCTGTGTTTTTTGATGTCTCATTATTTTTTCTCTGGTGTATCGCGTTGGTTTGTCTTTGTTCTCGCCGTAAAGGCCAATCAAATGCCGTCATTGTGTTCCTACACTCAGCCTCAAGTCTTCAGAACCGTAGACACAGATTCTCGTGCATAATGGCCTTGTTCCGTTTAATCTTTTCATCTCTCAATACGCTCTGCACTCTGTTTTGTATCTTGCTCTCTCTCCTCGTTCTCCTTCCATCAGGCTTTTCGCTCAACAATTTTATTTGACGGATCTCCACTATCCTTTTATCTGTCTTTCTGTCTTTAAACGGCCATTAAAGTGGTTGCAGTAACGGCCGTTTTGATGTCCAGCATCGAGGGAGCCACGGGTGCTGGAAAAGGCACCAAAGAAAACGAACAGCAGTCGTAAAATTATTTGTGACTGCTCACATGTGCCACACAATCATAAAAGTGTAGTTGTAAAGTTTTATTGTCTTTCTATTTTATGTTCTCATGTTGATTCATTTCAACAGCATGCACAGCATTATAACGTGCATTTGCTGTCCACAGCAGGAAGAAATGGAGAGCGATATGATAGATGTGATGACCTCGGAGAAAAAACTTATTGCTGCTCAGTGGTTGCTCTTTCAATGCTCAAAAGACTTTATTGAGGTCTTAGTTGTGTTCCTCAGATGAGTCTCAGATGTATCTCCAATAACTCTTTTGGGCTCATAAAAATAGAGAGAAATTTCGACATGCAGTAAAAGAAAGCTGTATAATTCAGCCCAGCTCAGATTATAACTGATATTTTCACATTAAAATATTCAGACTCGTTTTGAGACATTGTTGAGATCTTTAAGGAGATGCTTGTGCGATTACCAATGTTTCTTTTTCAAGAAAGTACTTATTTAAGAAGCAGGAGACCTACAGGCAAGTTCACCCCAAAAATAAAAAGTAATTCACAATTTATGCACCCTTACTGTATGCCACTCAAAACGTGTATATGACTCTTCTGTGGAACACAAATGTGATCCTTGACCAAAAAAACAGTCATAAGGGTACATTTTTGATCACCTGAAAGCTGAAGAAATAAGCTTTCTATTGATTTATGGTTTAGGATATTTGGCTGAGTTACAATTACTTAAAAACTCTGGAATCTGAGGTTACAAAAAAACTAAATGTTGTGAAAATCACCTTTAAAGTTGTCCACCAGAGATGCTGTAGCTATACATGATGTTGCAGAGGGGGAACATGGGTAAGGATGGCTATTACTAATTTAATTTTGTTCTTTTTTTCAGACAGCAGATCTCAACTGCTGGGCAGCACAGTGCTATATGTTCCTCTGGAGGCCCTGCAGCACCGCCCAGAGGAAGCCTTCAAGAACAAGTATCTAGTGCAGAGGCTGGAGAGTAAGACTGTGCTCGTGTGTTTGCATGCATCTGTGCTTGTGTGTGTGTTTGTGTGTGTAAAAGGGTAAGGGCTTGAATATTTGCTGATGGAGTAAGCCGTGAAGAATGAACAGTGTGAACAGTACATAAGACGCCATATACAGGAAATTACATCTACCGTGACAGTCTGTGGTTCAAGCCCGTGAGCGTGATTTACACAGAAACCACAGCTGAAGGGCAAAATAAAGGGCTAATTCAATTCAATACTGCCATGCTGCTCTAGGACAGTTAAAGGAGTCTTTATTAAATTTGGCGGTTGGGGAGGGGTCCAGGGTTAAAGGGACAGGCCGGGGGCACTTTCATTCTAGAGAGGTGTTGGTGAATAAAGAGCTAGCTTTTTTGAAAAGTAAGTTCACGACACAGTATGATGGATACCCCACTCATGATTTTTTTTGCAGCAGGCCGCAGAGAAAGGACTGTTTGTCCTCCAAGTGCTTTTTTCCCTTTGGGATACATCGGAGTAGTTCACAGACAATTTTTTAAATGTGGACATACAGCTGAGAAGCTTTCCAATGATTGAAAAAAATAAGTAAATATAGTCGGTAGGGCTGAACGATTAATCACAAAGCTTTCGAAACCCAAATTCAGAACCTAAAACCAACATAATTCCCATGACGGCTATCTCGGTTACTCTCCCTTTAACATCAATGTAGATGGGTGCCGCCAGCTCACTTTTCTTTCTTATCAGTGCGAAATAAATATTAAATAGGCTACACAATAATTTCAGGTTATACAAATATATTTCAGACATTATTAAAAGCTGTACTTCTGATCACAAGCCCAACTCTCTAACCACCAGACCTACAGCTGACCGTTTGTACCATGCAAACAGTCAACAAGGGCATAACAAAACAAAAACTGCGCGTCTGGACGTTGCACATGTGCGGCGGATTGGTCCTGTACAGAGAGAAAAAGTTTACTTTTACTTTTGGATAAAAGATCACACCTCCGGTGATGATTTTAATGTGTAAAGAGCGATAGACGGTTTCATCAGACACACACGCCTGGCCCAAAGTTAACTTCCGGTCCACGTTTGTTTATTGGTCTATATAATGTAACAATTTATATATTTATTTTTTGTTTATATGAATTATAATAAAATAATCTACTCCCTACAGGGAGGTATTTTCGGAGGTATACCCGAAGTTAAGGTCGTGCCACATAATGTTTGTTTATGTTGTTGGCGCTGAAAAACTTTAATACTGCATGGCTTCAGATGGCTTAATAATATATTACCTGGTCATTGTTCAGGTCGTTAACCATGAGTACTTTCATATCATATTTATTTATTTAGAACAAGTATACATGCACGGAGTCTATGTTGCCGTGTAACAAAACAAAGTACATAACAGGAATCTGCGACAAAATGTAAGTATGTCCGAAAGGTGCAGGAAGAAGCAAAAGCTTATTCATTTCCTGCCCCATTTTACACATCCTCATAGTTCCAATACCTTGAGTCTATACAAAAATTCTCAAAAAATGAAAACAACAAATATATCGCAATGCAACATCGCCTACATTTTAATCAGACAAAATAATATCAACATTTCACATTTACCACATTTATATTTTTATATATCTTTCAAATAAATAACCTTTCATTGTTTTAACACCTTACTCCACAAATGGAAATACACATACTTTTTAAAGTTGTTCTTATTTTAAGTTTTTTAAAGTTAAATCAAGTTATACCCACCCAGCCTTTCCTACAAAAAAACATTTTTTGTAAATTTTCCGGAAGCAGATTATGTCTTGCTTTAAACATAACTTGTGCCGTCTTAAATTTCACCAAATCCATGTGACTTTATAAGTTTAATAAGTATTCCCCCAAATGTCTACACAGTAACTGAGATACGGTAACATGAGTGTATTATACAAGACATACATTGACTTATTATTCAATCTATGTCTTGACCTCGATGCCAATTTAGCTTTAAGTAAGGGATAATGTACATGCAGTCGGTTGTTATCTCAGAAATAAGACCCGACAGTCCTGCATCACACTAAAGGGGCTTATTTCGCGATAACAGCCGGCTGCTTGTTATTATTATCCCGCTTTTTTCACAGCTACTTGCCACATGAGAAAAACATTTACATAAAATGTGAATTTGAAATATTTTATTAGCTAATTTTTACCGAATGTAGATCTTCTGCGAGGAAAGTCATTTACTTTCGGTTTTAAAGTAAGAAATGACTTTCAAACGTCGCAAACAGGCACATTGGTTTAATAATTTGTAAATATAATGTCATATATTTTATTGAAAGACATATTCATAATTAATTTTAGTGTAATATAAAACTGCTCCTCTCAAAATGATTTGCAACATCCGGGTTACAGGGTGTTATTAGTTTTGAGCGGCTTTTATTTGAAAATAACAATCCCTGGAATGTCGCGACTGGCCAATCAGAATCTATTTCAAATGAGCCGTATAATAACATGTTTTAGTTGAGGTTTACAGCTAATTTTGTGGTCTAAGATCACACTCAAGGCCACACCCCTTTTTCAATAATGAGGCATTAATGTACTTATGATCAGTCCGAGCTCATGCGATTGAATGAAGGCGGGGACTGATTTGTATATTCATGAATCCGCATATACAGTACTAAATAAAGCAAGGGTGTAGAGTTACATTCCAGTCATTTTATGGCATAAAGATTTTTATAACAGGAAAAAAACTTTTACATTTACTTATGAATGCTTAAAGATGATTTTTGAAGTGATAAAATTATCAAATACAGTGGGGCAATGTCTTTACCCCCTTTCTGCACCTTAAAGGTGGTAGTTGTGTTGCTGTCTATGGGGTGGGGTCAGAATGCTCTTGGTATTCATCAAAATCTTAATTTGTGGAACGACATGAGAATGAGTCAATAACGACAAATCGATCTCTTTAAACACGAGGGTGATGGCATACTTCTTATTGTTGAGTGAACTAATCTTGTTAATATGTTAAATGGAGGCCAAAAACAAGGATAGAGAAGCACTGACAACTTATTTAATGATCCAACACAAACGAGAAACTTTGGAGCTATTTTGTTCTGTAATTCTTTTTGCAGAATTGTGTGGCCACAGATTCCATGCAAGTCTAATGTCAGACCCTTTTAAGCACCTCAAACAATCTTTTCTCTTTTCCCTCAGTGGTGATGATCCACTGGACACGTCAAATAAGAGAAGTATTGAACGCTCAGGAGATGGGCGAGATGGGAGACAGCTCGGGTCCTCTGGAGGAGATCTCTTTCTGGAAGAGCCGCTTTGCCGACCTGGCCAGCATTAGTCAGCAGCTGCAGAAACCAGGAGTCTGTCACACACTGGAGATTTTGCGGCTCTGCAACTCTTTCTACGTCCCACAATTCAGTAAACTAGCCAAGCACATCCAGGTACATCTGAGCGCGTAAGTGTGCGCGTGTCCACGGGCGTACGGAAATATGTGTGGGGCTACATAGCAGGAATTGAACCAAGGGGTAATGGCCTGAACAAGAACATTCGCTGGCTGTTGATGATTTATATGCAGCTTCTGCACGGCTTCTTCTCACCTCTCGGAAATGAGGCCGTATCGCATTCAGGTTCGCCGATTACGAGCCGGTCCGGCTTCTCATTTAAACGGGAGACGGAGCATGTCTGTCAGCCATACTTCAGCGTTCGGTGTCACACTCTCATTGCCCTTTAACACTGATTTCAGACCAGTTTTATGGTTGTTCTTATAATGACTTGGGATGGAGTTTAAATGGAGGATTCTGCTCCTGCATCAGCAAGAGAGCGACATTCTTTTTTATTGTTATACCTTAAACTTAATATTGGGCAGGGCTGCTGCATCTGATTTCTTTCATTTGGTACAATTTCCAACGCTTCAGAAAAATAAATGTGATAACTAGTAATGTGAAACAATTAAACTGTTTGACCTTCTGTGGTAGAACTCATTGTGATAGGAAAGTTGTAGACTCAGCTGTGTGGCTGTTCACTGCCCGTAACAGCCGCTGTTGTGAATGACGGCATTCAACAATGGAAGTTGAACCAAGAGGCTGACTTCTACATTCTATCCGTTATCACAAAACATCCCCGAAAGAAAACAAAAACACAGCTCTGATAACTGCGTACTTCAGTGTCTCCAGTTATTTGCATAGTTCTATATACTGCGCTTGCCAGGGCGAATGCATCCAGGAAAAAGACTAAACGGGAAAATTATAGTTTCTGGGGGACCATCATGGTGGCTAGATAGATGAGTTACTTTTAACTACGTGTTGCGAAAGCCCCTAAAGAGATATTATTGCTGTGTAATGGCTCTTTGTCTGAGCAAACCGACTAGACCTCGATTTTGTTACTCATGAACTCATGAACCAGAAATTTTAATAACATAAAAATCAATGCAGATTTGTTTTGTTTGGTTCTCCCCAGGATTGTTCTTTGCAGGCCCAATCGAACATCTCTTTCCTGTCCCTGCTGAAAGAGCCGTGTGAGGAGCTGGCTCGACTCAAACCTTGTGAGATTGCACCTAAACTTGCTCACATCATCAAACTCATCCGTGTGATATGGGTCAACTCCAGCTACTACAATACCCGTGATAGGATCACCGCCCTGTTCGGAAAGGTACCTCTGTTTGCTTTTACCTCCATGTCTTCAGTCAACATTACATCTTATTTATATTACACTTTAGGCCAGAGGTAATTTTTAAAATTAATGATGTTGCTTATGTCACTTTAGGACCTCTGTTCTGCTGACTGGGTTTTACTGTTTAAAAACTTTCCTGTAGCTCAACGCAAGGTTGTGGGTTCGATCCCAGGGGATTGCAGATTCCTATGTAAAATGTATAGGATAATGCAATGTAAGTCGCTTTGGATAAAAGCGTCTGCCAAATGCCTACATGTAAATGTTTAGAGCACCTGTGACACACATGTTGTGCATTAAATAGCATGGTACATGTATGTAATCTCTTTATATCACATGATTATTTTTTGTTAATCTACAAATGCCAGCTGTGCAGTACCGCCTATTGTGCTGTATCGCCATTGTACAGTATGTACATTATGTGTCACTTCTATAAAACATGACATGAGTGAATAGGTTTTCAATACTCTTATAACAAAGAGTTATAAAAAAAGTCTTATAAAAAAAATCCATTACACCTTGATATTATTATGCACAACAGCTGCCCACTCTTCCTGTCTGGACTCATGGATCAATGCAGTCCTGCATAGTTTTCTAGGAATTAGCTGAGCTTGCATGCTCAGAGGTTTCCCTAAAATCAATCCACACACACACATCCCAGAAGAACCAGCAAACCTGTACAATCATATTAAATCCCTCCCCACCCCCGCTTCCGGCACATCAAAGTTCGAATTGCCGTGGACTCGGTCGCACCGATAAGCCATCAACCGCAGTCCCTCAGCACATGTAACACGTGTTTTTCAGATCAGAGGAGCGGGGCCCTGCGTCCACGCTGCCGCTTGCATCGCTTCACTTGATTTTTATTTCCATCCCTCACTTATTGAGAGCGTCAGGGAAAGCGTTTAACCTTCTGTAATTACGCCGTGACCCTTTCTCTGCAGGAATCACACGGTACCACTGCCACTTTGATTCTTTCTTTTTTTCATTTTTCTTTTTTCTTCTCTATCATTCTCTTTTTTGAAAACACATCAAGGCAAATGGAACTGCTACAAAAACATTTGCTCTAATTGTTTCCTGAGGGGTGAGGTTGTGAGTGCACGTCGAAATGCTCACATTGGCTCTGCTGTTGTTCTCCAAAAGGCCGTTTTAGTTCTGCGAGGTCAGAGTTTGTACCTTCGACCTGCATAGGCAGAATTAGCGCAACGGTAATCTGCTCTGAAGAAACGTGTTAAAGGGACAGTTCGACCCAAAAATTAAAATGCTGTCATCCTTTACTCATCCTTGAATTGTTCCAAATTTGTAAATCTGTATACATTTCTTTGTTCTAATGAACATAGAGAAAGATATTTGGAAGAATGCTTATAACCAAACAGTTCTTGGCCACCATTGACAACCATAAAATTGCTTTATAAATGTCTTTGTTCTGTAAAACACAAAAGAAGATTGTAGTGAGGTTGGCAGGACGAGAGCCGGGATTGGAGGCCGGTCAGCTGTACGCGCACCGGCCTCGTATCACGGAGGAGATCGGGAGCATAAGAGGACCTGGTCCTCTCTCACTGACTGACGTCCTCTTATGCTCCCGATCTCCTCCGTGATATGAGACGCGTACAGCTGACCGGCCTCCAATCCCGGCTCTCGTCCCGCCTACCTCACTACAAAGATATTATGAAGAATGTAGGAAAGCAAACAGTTCTGGGGCACTCCGGTGGCCAAGAACGGCTTGGTTACAAGTATTCTTCCAAATATCTTTCTCTGTGTTTATCGAACAAAGCTTTGAAACAACTCTGAGCAAATGATGACATGTGTAAAATTTTGGGGTGAACTGTCCCTTTAAAGTTAAACGTCTTCCTGTTGGTCAAGTTAATTTAAAGTCTCAAAGCTCTAGTGGTGATTACAGTACTACCCCCCCACTAGAATCACAGACATATCCCTCACCCCTTCCCTTAGTCCCTGAACATCTGTTCATTCACCACTTTAATTCTTCAGGCAGTCTTAATAGAGTAGTTCACCCAATAATAAAAGTGCTGTCATGTACGCACCGTCACGTATTTCCAAAAACGTATGCTCTTGTTTTTTGCGGAACACAAACGGAAGATCCTATTAAATATTCTTTTTTGGGTGAAGTGTTTCTTTAACCCGCAATTCAGTCAGGTGAGCTCTCTAGACTTGTTTTTATACTGTCAACTATCTGATTGAATGGTTCTCTGGCGCTTGTAGAAAACCTTTTGTTAAAATAAGTTAAACGTTTCTGTTTCAGCTGCAATGGAAAAGTGCTTTTCCCAGTTTACGAGCATTTTTCACTACCAGTCCTATTGGAACGTTTCATTTCTTTCAACTTGAGTGAAAGATTCCTGCAACTGAAAAACGCTCTGTGGAAGTTTAATGTTTTTTATTGCTATTCTATGGAATAATATGCCGTTTTTCTCATGGCAATTTCACTGTGGCATGAATGTACTATGAGTACAAATTGCCTGTTAAGCTCCATTAATACTCAGTGACTTGGATCTTTGTACCTGGTTCACAGACCTCAAGGATTGGAGATCAACTACCCCTACCGAATTTTAAACTAAGCATTTTTTTGTGAATTGAGAAAACTGTTCTCAAATCAGTGTTTTACGGTGAGTTGTAACAACGCCCGTATACGCAGAAATGGTCCAAAAAGTCCAGCCTGCGTTTTGTTGTCATTGGCTACATGTGGCGGCTTGTGTTTAATGAAGATGAAATGGGCCCCAATATTTGTTGTCCTTTTCCGTTGAAGGCCGACGTTCCATGGCATAAAATCAAAAGAAAACGGATTATTTTAGCAGGGAAACATTTCATTGTGCTTGCAGTTAGGAAGTGGAGAAATAGAGAAGGTAGAGTGAAAAGAGATGGACCAGAACTTGCTTTCTCGAATCGGTTTCCAGCTAATAATTTCCAATCAGAGGGCATCTGAGTCACGACGTTTGTGGTTGTGCGTTTTTGCGGGTATGTTTGTACATGTGCGTCACAACCACCTTCCCTTGCCTCCCCCTCGGGGCTTTAGCATTTCTTTATTTGTTTTTGGTTTGTCTTTTCCCCCGTCCTATTTCTCGGAGCTGGTAGAGCCTACATTGGATTTAATATCATTTTCCAATCAGCCAACGCTGGGGGACACAGACTTTTGACTCCGGCATGCTGTTCTGTTTAATACCGAACGAAAGAACAAGAGGGAAAGAGTGAGTTCAAATACATAAGGCCTTCAGTGGAATAATTTGTAATAATTGTTGCCAGTGTATCAAGACCGGCATCCTCATTGTTATTTTGTACATGAGATCCGTGGCTCTACAAGCTGTCTGCTTCCTTCTGTCTGTAGCCTGATATAAAACACCATCTGCTGGGGTTTCTTAAAGCTCAGTGCCTGTCATCTATTCTTACCTCCTACGTCCAGCAAATCTTACTTTCAGCTCCCCAATGAAAGACGACGGCGACGTTTTTTTTTTCCGCACCAGAGGTAAGACGCTCCTCTGCCTGCTGATTTTCGAGAGCTGCAGTGACAGTCTGATTGTACAAGGCCTTGGAAATCTCCCGAGACGTGGGGCGTGTGTTGTCTTCATTTACAGGAATGGAAAAAAAAAACATTATAAACTCATAAGCTGTTTAATTCTGTGGCTCTCTTAACCTTTTGCTTACATGAGAATTTTGAGTCATTTACATAGCAATTTAATTTCCTCTTGTTTTGTGCTTCCTTCATTAAACCCGGAATTTGCCTGGCGCTATAATCAGGGTGACTGAAGCACACACACACATCTTTAATTTCTCTCTTTCATGCTTTTCTTTCACAAACATACACGTAGTCTTTTTATTTCTCTCTCTCAGACACACACACAAGCTGGTTTCAGCTCTGGTGTTCGCTGTCGGATTTAACTACTGATCAAAGTAATGAAAAGCAATCTGTCATTTCACATCCTCCACTGTACACCTCATCCTTCATAATTACACTTTTCTTCTTCCTCTTTTGCTGGCTTTGTTACACTCTCTTCGTTGTATTTTTGCTCGTTTCTATACACCGACCTCTGTGTTTTGTAAGACATACGTGTCTGAGTGACATCGGGCACAAAAGCTGGGGTTTTAACAAATTTGAGCAAAGCCTGTCTTATTCACAGCAAAGTTCATACCCAAGGTTAATCTACACCTGAATGCAGAGCACATTAGCGCACACACCTGTCTGTGCTTGCTTTAGTTCGGTCAACGGCGGTCTCTCATCAAACATTCATGCGCTAATCTTCACAGTTATGAAAGCGAACATCTAGTCATGCTGTATAAATACACACAAAGACAGATTCATTCCTAGATCTGTGCGGGGTTCATCTATACTGTATATCTGTATGTGTTTATAAGGTGTTCACGTGCTGTTTTTTCTTTTTGGCAGATGAGTAATGAGATCATCCGTCTGTGCTGTAGAGAGATCTCTCTGGACAGGATCTTCCAGGGTTACGTGATCTCCAGCAAACAGGTTCTGAATGATTGTATCCAGTGCTGCCTGGTGTGGAAGGAGCTGTACCTGTACACCTCCCAGCTTCACCACAAGTACGGTACCATTCAATTGCTGTTTTTGTTTGACACATCACTGGATCGCAACACTTACACACTGTTAATGCACTGGGTTACAGCTGCACCTCTGCTTTACACACCATTGTTCAAAGGATTACTGCGGTAGGTTGGCATTAGCACCAGCCATAGTAGAACTTCCACTTGAGCCAGTTTGTTTCTCCCAAAGTTCTTTAACGTCAGTTTTGGTTCTTTGCCACTGTCACCTAAGGCTTGCATTAGAATTGTGCCTGTATTCCAGTTCATCATGGTAATAATAATGAAGCTTATTTCCATCAATGGGTTAAAATACAGTAGAGAAAGTCAAAAATGCAAGCTTTGCTCATAGGTTGTTTAACACACCCATGATGTGCCAGCTGTCTATTTAGATCCTTATTTATTAAAGTAATCATTTATTTGTGGATTGATGTTCATTTTGTTTCTGAAATGCTCAAAATACTTTTTAATATTGTTTAAAAATAAAACCTTATTAAGAACAATAAAGATATGTTTTCTTTAAATGCAGGCAAATACCATGATTACACTGCATATCCAGATAAAAGTCCTTGTAGTTATCATCATATGAAAATAATACAGATGCCGATAGCTTGCACAAGCTTCATCACTCTTTTCACATTGTTTTGTTTATTACCACACGATGACATGCAATTTCTATTTCTAACTAAAAAATTGTATATATAATTTTTACTAAATAAATATTGTGGACATGATAACGATTATTGTGGACATAACCACAAAGGAAGTGCTTACTGATGGACGGAATGCCTATTCTTCTCCCGATGGGGGGAAGAAGGGAGGCTGAATAATGCACTGACCCACCCAAGGAGGGGGGAGGTGCTTGACTATAAGCAAAACATACAAGGTTATGCAAGTCAAAACACAGGTCAAATATCAGACAGAGTTTGCCTGCCTCCGGGACAGAGCAGGGGAAGACTGTTCCAAAGTTTAGGCTCTAGATAGGAAAAGGATCTGCCGCCTGCACCTAGTTTTGAAATTCTAGCTATTACCAACTGACGGGGCTAATACTCACTGGAACTTTGAGGCTAAATATAAAACAGATGCAAAACCGGCCTATAGATTATTTATGATGAGTATTTTAATGCTAATGTTACTATTATCTGTCTTTAAAGACTGTTAATGTGGTTATCTGCATTGCTCCCACTACTCATACAACCTTTAACCTTATTGTTATACGATTGCTAACTTTAGCCCTGCTTTTTACTAAAGTTACAGCCTTACCATTACTGCCACCGTTACTGCCGATAGTCACGAGTAGCACTGCTGCTGCTACTGTTGACACCTCACTTGTTACCAGCACCTCAATTTCTACTTCACTTCAGCTTCTGTGTCATCTGCAGCTGAATGTTCCCATTCTCCTCTAGTGCTCTTCTGTCTGAGTCAGCTGTATGCAGTCAGCGTTCAGTCCCCGGTCTTCCTTTCTATACAGCAGCCAATACAGAACACACTTTAAGCCTGTGTATTATTTACCGCTCCCTCCCTGCTCTCTGTCTCTCGACTTTATGGCCCTTCCTCTCGCTTTCATTTCCACCATCACTAGCTCCACTTAACCCACATAGCCTTCTCAGGCTTTCCACGCAATAGTAGGTCTCTCTCTCTCTCTTTCGCAATGGAAATGATACCGCCATGCTTCTAAATCAGGGTGCCAATACCGTGCCGTGATTGTGGCCCTCCTGCCGAAAAAAGAACGTCATTTTACGGTGCGATGACAGAGTTTCTTCTTCAAAGTGATGGCAACTTATGGGCAAATGACAGGCTGAGCATGGCTCCCTGAGTCGCCTCCTGGTGTTTCACATTGCACTTAGGTTAAGGTGGAGTTTCATCTCTTGATGTGATGAAACTTTGCAATAGTGTTTCATCATGTCGCAGCAGAATCCACTGTCTGTTTCACACTATTTCACCGTAACCTATAGCATAGCCCACAACGCTGTGATTTTGAAAGATGTTAACAATGTTGTGTTCTGCAGATGAAAAATATTTTTCAAGTCAAGCAATACCACACTTACACTGCCTTTCCTGTACTATCGTATACAGCTATTACATTTTTCTCAGCAAGGGGCTCTTGAGATGTTTCAATGAAATAAATGTGTGGTCAACCAAACACAACTCAATATTCTCTCAGGGGGTTACACCTCAAGATTTCATACATTTACCCCTACCCGGCAGGTTTTAGGATTTTAGCACCTTTCAGTTTAGACATAAGATTGAGTTTGTTCAGCGCCATGGACCTACTGGTTTCTGTTTGTGACAGAAGGTTTTATTTGTGGTGACAGAGCTTGAGGGTTTGCTTTGCCTCACATATGCTGAAATCCTTTACTTAAGTGGCTGATTCAATGTTTAAAAATTGCATCTGAGACCTGGATAGTGTAAAGAACAAACTGTTCCATTACCCTTGCTATTGTTCTTCTGGTACTAAACTGTTCGCTAGCTCTTCCAATTTTCTTGGTTTATTGCAAATGTGTTTCACATTGCAGATTTGCTACAGAAACGGTATCTGAAGTGGCTTTTATTATGTTAGGATGCGTTATATATCAGTCAAAAGTTTAAGGTCACTTGACTTGAAAGATCTTAAAAATCCTTGTATACCTGAATGTTCAAATACATTTGTAGACAAAAACGCATATTAATCACATAAATGTCTGTCATTATGT
The DNA here is from genome assembly GCF_947034865.1 of Barbatula barbatula. Classification (NCBI taxonomy): domain Eukaryota; kingdom Metazoa; phylum Chordata; class Actinopteri; order Cypriniformes; family Nemacheilidae; genus Barbatula; species Barbatula barbatula. The sequence goes on along the minus strand of NC_136766.1, from coordinate 25,986,378 downwards.
CTGTAAAAACTGTTTTATTAAAACATTTACTAAACAATCACTAAATAATGACTGAATAATGACAAAAATGCACCCAATATCAGCCCATAGATGAGAACTCATTCAATTCAGTTTGAAAGCATTTTCAATAACTTTTTAAAAACATTTCAAGTTGTTGATAAGATAGCAAGGGTACGTTTTTACATATTATAGTTAAAGGCAGGGTGGTTGATCCTGTCGAGAAACATGTTGTCATATTGGTTGGAAATCTCTTTACATCCTGATCATGTAGTATAGTGGTCAAATCATATTTTTATAATGATATATTTCTTCTGTGGAAGGCGTAGGACCAAAAAAAGTTCTGGCCGAACACTGTGACTGGTCATGTGTACATTTTCAGCCAACATATTTTGTATACCACCTCGGACCCTGTTCAAGCAGAGGTCCGCTTTGTCAATGCAGGGAGAATGGCGGACAATCAGCAACAATCGAACTTTCCTGCGGAACCAATAACAAGTCAATTTAAAAAAACGAAAGTCCCTTTTTGAAAATGCAGAGACAAAAAAACGTCAGATTCATGAAAGAGGAAAAACTTACCATCGAACTTTTTCACGATGCTTTGCCTCACAGATGCTCAAATCCTTTACTCCGAATATTTGTACACTTTTTGGACAATATTTGTACACTTATTTTAGAAGTTTTTTTAACAAAAACTTCTAAAATATCTAAAATGACAATAGAGTTCTTCATTATGTGAATATGAATATGTATGTCAAATGTTTTTGGTGCTTTTAATGTTTCGATGAGTTTACACTTTACTCTAAATGGTGAAATAAAATAGCAATAAAGAATAAGGCAACCTAAACTTTTGAAAAATGTTAATACCGTAATCATTTGAGCGGTTTACAAAACCCTGTTTTTAGTTTTTAGACTTCCGTGAGGTAATGCCACTGGCAAAGAAATTCAGGTTTACTATTTTCATCCCCTTTGAAGTGCTGCCAAAAATCTAAATAAACCTCAACACTATCAGCCTTAACAAAAGATTAAGAATAAACGAAAATCCTGACCCATCCCTATAGTTGACAGAGACGTCTTAATGAGTCACAAAGCATGTATTTTGACATGGCAGGAGAAAATGTATTCTGCTCAATCCCATGAAAAGTGATTGATGTGATTCTCCACAGAAAACACAATGCACACTGATTGGCACGAGAACACCAAAGTTTAAAGCTGCTTTGATCTGGTTTTCCATTGAAGACGTCTTACCTCGGAACTGTGAGGATGCCAGCAAACAACAAATACATGAACATACGTGCAGTTGTATTAATGGAGACGTTTGTCAAAAACAGTGCCGTGGAGCCTGTTAATTGGTACAGTGGTATAAACAGAAGGAAAAGCTTCACAAATGACATTTTCTTTTACTTTTTGAATGATCGAACCAGGAGTTTGCAGAACAGAAGAGTGAATGCAGAAGAGCATGCTAGTTTTGTTATTATTACGAGCCGTTTGTTGTCACAATGGCCTGCCAGCTGCAGCAATAACAGCCTGTGATCCGGCGGCCGGGCCGGTGGCAGCACTTGAAGTGAATCGATTGCCGCACTCAGTAAATTCAATACAGAGCTGCAACTAAAAACTTAAGGCACGGCAGGCCTCTGAGGTAGGATTTGATTGTCCCTGCTTTACGATGTATTGACTGTGGGAGTGAATGGCCTGTGTAAAGCAGACAGCGTTATAAATTGGTAATGTTAAAGCGAGATCCAGATGCTTGAGGTTTGGTGTTAAGCAAAGCAAGACCCCTTTCTATTTTCACTGCCAAGAGGGAGACCATTACTGACACACATATACAGTATCCATATATTAGTCCTTCAGAGTTCAGTTGTGGGGCATTGTCTGAACTGCTGGGGTATAGGGCGCGCGAGAGATTTTGTGTGTGTGTGTGTGTGTGTTTGTAATAAACACACTGTAAGCTCTAGAATGCTTTGCATGTCTGTGCTATGGGAAGTAAATGGGCGTCGTTCTCTGTTAGCATCATTTTGTTGTTTTCTGCAGAAAATCGGATGCTGTGTGTGCCTCAGCTCAATGTCAAATACTTTGAAAGAAATGATTGATCAAAGCTATCCGTCATATTTATCAGTCTAGACGGCCGTGAATCAAAAGGTCACCTGTGTTTTTCTTCAGAGCTGTGTTACAGGGATCTTGTGTATAAGCAGAGATCACTTAAAGGTTTCAAGCTCATGGCATATGTATGTGTTTATATGTGTGTGTGTGTGTGTGTGTGTTTTGACACATGATTAATGAGGTGCCGCACGCCCTGCCTGTTCTCCTTCTGTGCTCCCGGTGGCCTTCACATATTTTCTTATTTTCTCTTTCACTGTCACCTTATCTTTCTATCTCATGTTTCGCCCAAAGTCATGCTTTCTTTACATTCTCTCATGTTTGAAAAAGAAATTGTGAAGGAAATCTCTTTGATGTCTCAATTGTTTCTCATAGACAGTAATGAGATACTATGAAAAGCAAATTAAGATTTTACTGCAGGCAAACTTAGTTAGAATAGGAGAAAAATGTTCTTTAAACTGTGCGGACACATGCGCCTGACCCAAAGTCAACCTCTGGTTTGTGTTTGGTTACAATATAACAACTTATTTAATATTTCATTTATATAGAAATTAATTTATACTAACATTTTATTGTATATTGACTGTATTAAATTGAATGAAAACTACTCAACAGTTGTTGATTCTTTGTGGAGGTCCACGGGAAATTAGGTTTGCGCCACATAATGTTTGTTTTTGTTGTTGCTGCTGAAACCATCTATAGAATCTCAGACTAATATGTTACAATATAAAATAGTCTGAGGTTTCATTTTAAGCACACATTTCTCATTAAATTCCTTCAAAATCAAATAATTTGATCTTTGCTGTTTACACTGTAGCTCTATCATTTTAGTTTACGTGAGGATTGTGATCAATTGTACCATTTGTTAACAAAATTAGAATTGTATTGTACTAAAGTAAAGCTGTAATGCTCTTTCCTTTAAAAAAAGCATTAAACATTCTCTCTCTTTCAGCAGGTATTGCCTAACACTGTTTGAGCTTGACAACTTCTTTTATCACTTCGTATAATTTTCTCCCTTTAATTGATGAATTGCTTTATTGTTTTCCTCACTATTGTAAATCGGATAAAAGCACCTGCTAAATGCCTAGGACGAATGACAATAAGATCTTAGATTTGCGAATGCATTGTCATTTTACGCATAATGAAGATCCTACATTTTTGTCATTTTTTCTCCTAGAAATTTGGGAGAATTGTCTTTGACCAAGGTATTTCTAAAATAAAACATAGCTGAGAACTCAATTTTGATTTTTGAGTTTCATGGCAGCAAAAAAGACCTTTAGGGTTCCACCATTTTTCCATTTTAATCATCCTTATTTAGCGCTCCTTGCCTCTTTTTCTTTTTAGGTTTGTTGAATTACAGAGTCAATCATGTTCGATTTTCCAGACAATGCCTTTAAAGGTTGCTCAGTACGGAGCGGCGCATGCAGGGCGCTGTTTCCCTGTATGAATCGTAACCCTCATGGTCGGCCCAGATGCTCTTCTGTATATTGATGGATTGAGCTTGAATCCTTTCAGGCACAAATGACCTCATAAAATATCTCCCGTGGCTGAAATCATTGCTATGGTACCACCACTGCCACCAACTGCTCAGGGAGTCATGTTTTGAATGAAAAGTATGCAGATGATTTTTGTGTGTGTCACTATAAACCCACAGAACACACAAACGTGTTTAACTGGTCACAAAGATCTATTACTGTACCAGTTTATGACTCTTCCAGCACTTTTCTGTTTAAAACTAAAACAGGGTCAGGTCTGTGTTCCTTCACTGCCATTCAGATTCACTGCTGCTGAATCTTCTTTCAATGTAAAAACCCCCAAACGAATCGCTTAATAGAACTTAGTGTTATAATCCCACTATTTCAGCGGTTGAATTGCCCAATAGGACATTTCTCACGCCTTACGCATGACAGGGGGAGCAGTCAAGAATATGTATAGAGAAAAGGAGGTTTCACTGGGTTCATCTGGTAGGCATCCTCTGTGTTTGGGGGATAAATGATTATAGAAATACATAGCATTTATACTAACCTTTCCTCGCTATTATCAGAGAGACATCTCGTGAGTTGTGTCCAATCTACTTTCATCACATCCATTATCCTTGGTGAAAGATGCCTTTTGGTAAGTTGTTGCTGATAATGCCTTTTGTAAGGTTCCCATCAATGAGACATACCGTCAGTTGTGCACCTCAGCCTCATTGGGAGTTTAAGCCCTTTATCACAAGACACCCTCAGTCAAGGGAGGCCCACTGCAGGTTGATCAGACCTTGGTGTGTGTCGCATTGTTACAAGGTCATCTGGCAGGCAATGCTGTGTCCATCCGTCTCAACCACAGCAATTGACTTATTCTTTCCACACCACTGGCCAATTTTTTATTATCCTCCATTGGACAAGTCCTCTGAACCCCACTTCCTGTGTCAATTACCTCATGCAGATTAGTGGCTGCAGCCTGGACAAAACCTGCTTTGCTGGTAGCTCAGTGACATCACACTTCAACCCAAGCAACGCAAGGTGGTTCTAGCCCCACTGACACCGTTAATGGATGCACGGTTCCCCCTGTCCCGTATGGCATAACATTACAACTAGGGGTGTAACGATACTTCGTAGGACGACATAGGACGAAGTAAAAGATTGAATGACATGCTAAAGATCGAACCAAGTATGTAATGTGCATTATTGAAGAAATGTTATACAGTCTTTTTGAAGGATATTTCTCATTCATTACTGTCTCAAGCAAAGACAGTGCAGCTTCAGAGATACATGAGCCAATAGGGTTTGATTGTGATCTCTGTCAGAGTGTCATTGGTTGAATGTACTGAATGAATACGTAGTTTTCCCCATCTATAAAAGTCAACAGTGCCCCAGAACATTCTTCTAAATATCCCTTTTTGTGTTCTGCAGAACATTATTTAGACCATTTTGGAACATCTAGGGAATGAGTAAATGACGACAGAATTTTCATTTTTGGGTGAACCATACCTTTAAGATATAATATTTTACAAACACCTTGTTTGTTGTTTGTTTTTTTGAATTCTTTATGACTTTCCCCTCAGTTTAAAAGCAACATCACTATCTCTCTGCATAATCTACTCACCTTTTCTCTTCCCTTAAATCAACATTTATAACCTTGTAATGGAGTAATTGTAATGCAGGTTTAATATGGTTCATGGTGTCCCTAAAATCAGACAGCATGTAAGAGAATAAACACAGGGATAGTTTATCGTATGTAATCTGTTACCGCTTATGTCTGACATTCACCTCTATGTCCTCTCGTATGTGCAGACATTACATTTATCACTTAAGGCCTAACAATGACCTTCTCACTGACCTGTACCTCTGGAACATCTACATTTACTCTCGCTCTCTCTCTTTAAACTTCGTCTTCATCTGTTATCCTGTTTCCTGATCAGTCTTTGACTGTAGTTGTAGGAAAGTTGGTTTCCTCTGCCTCACCTCCTATCTTTCATTTGCATGACAGTCGCGTACTGGACCATTATTACTCCTCATTCACCTGTGATAATTAGCCACCACAGATTTACGCTCTTTCACATGCCAAAACATACTTATTGCTCGTTTATCCCCGCGGTTAAAGGGCATAGCTGTCAAACTAACCACAAATCACGGCGATATTACGTGTTTAGCAGTGAACTGAGCAGTCTGGTACAGCTCTGTTCCTACTGATATAAAACGGGCTAACTGGTGATTAAGTATTTAAAGACGATGCGGAGATGCTGGGTGGTCCTGTAAATGACTCAACTGATCAGTGGCGCACGGCTCGCCGTCATTTAGATGTGTTTTCGAAACACAATAATCAAAGCCTGGCTGTATTTCAAATTAATATCTAAGCATCCACTGTGATGCATCTGATCTGGGTTCGGATACTGTCACGATTCAGTCTGTGTTCCCCTGTCTTGTGGAAGTTTAGTTTGTAGTTTTGGTTGTTTGCTTTCCGGATTCCTGTGTAGTTCTTTTATTCATGCAGGGCTCCAGACTAGAGGTCGACAAATTTGGGGGTTTTCCTCGGGCCGATGCTGATTTTTAGAAATCATGCCAGCCGAGGGCCGATATGTTTGGCCGATTTTCCACCTTCATCTCATAAAATGTAATTAAGTCATACGACGTTATACCGAAAATTCCAATATGTATTGAAGACATGTCAATTGATTGAGAAAGATTGAGTAAGCGTTTATTGCAGGGTACAAGTTCGCAGTCAAATCAGTGATAATACATTGCTCAAACTGTTCTGAATCGTGCTTTTTGTTTATGTTTGTTGGCAGACACTGCTATTAGTCATATGGTCATAAACTAAGTTAAAACTGAAATAAAAAAATCTCTCATATTACACCGCCGGCTGCTCATAACTGCGTTTTTAGTTATATTTAGCTTTTAGCCTTTTTCTATTTTATAGGAAAGCCTGACAGGAAAAGTAGACGCTATTGTGGTCCAATGCGTTTAAACTGCCACAAAAGAGCTCCTACGGACATTATGCGTAAACAAGAGGAAACAATAAGTCAGGATTTAAACTTTGGCTGAAGACTTAAACGTTTGGTGTAATGACGAAAAACCTACCAAGCAAGCAGAATGTTTTCTCTCCATTTCAGTTTTCTAACCCACACTTACAGTGTTCAGCGTGTCTCGCGGCTGTCAGAGCAGAAAATCCCTGATTCTCTCTGTATGTTTATCTGCCTCGGTCGCGTTCATTTGTCAACTATGTGCGCTTATTTCGTCCTTTCTATAGAAAGATCGACCGCAACGCATCTTAATACCGCGTCGAGTCCAACCCACCGACACATTTAAGCAGGAAAGTTAACGTGCACGTTTTAGACAGAAGTTTCGTCTTTTAAGGCATGTTTACAGAGTGTGAGTTGCTCCGTCTCACAGCCTCAGAGGGAGAGGATTAAGCCGCTGGGCTCGTCACCAGGTTTTGGTACCCGTGCACACATGTAGCCTAAACTATGTGGTTCTTCCAACAGATATATTTTTGAGTATCCCTTTAAACGCAGCATCTCTCCCCACTGTCCAGCAATAGTCAAGCATTAATGGGCTTCACCAGACTTAAGAGAAGTTATTTGCACTGTTCACACAAGTACAAGGCATCTCTGCTCGCTTTGACTAAACATAAATGTGTCACTATAAAATGAAACACTGACAAATAAGAATGCCAACACTGTATGGTTTCTAAAGCTGATATAAGGCAATTTGATTGTGATGTAAGCTTCAATCTGATTCCATCATCTATGACTTACATGTAAGTCAAGGGTTGTATATACTGACCCAATATCTATTTTTCATTTTTGATTTCTTAGTGACCTAGGATTAGTAACGTTTGACTATAGTTCTTTCCGAAGCTTTTTTTAAGATATGGCCTCTTTTTAGTTTATTTAATTTGTAAAGGAAGTGCTTTTAAAGGAAACGTTTGCCTAAAAACTAAAATTCTGTCATCAATTACTCACTCTGTTGTCAAGTTAAACCTGTGTGATTTTCTTTCTTTTGCAAAAGAAGATATTTAGAATAATGTCGGTAGCCAAAAACCCTCGGTCACCATTGACTTTTATTGTATGGACACAAAACCAATGCAAGTCAATGTGGACCAACGGTTTTCTGTTAGCAACATTTTTACAAAATATCATCAGGGTCGAAAATTTTGAAGGTTTTTTCCTGTCTGTGGCTCAATGGTGTGACCATGGCGCTACCAATGTCAAGGTCGTGGGTTCGATCCCGGGGATTGCACCTACTCAGATACAATGTATAGTATACAAAGTAAGCAGCTTTTGATAAAAGTGTCGCCAAATGCGTAAATGTAAATGTGAGTAAAACACTGGAAAACGGATTGTTCTTAATGATGAATGTGGTGTGTCTTGACATCAGATTCTGATCAGGTTTTTCTTTTACAAAAGCCACTAAAGTTTAACAAATATTGAACTGGACGATTTCAAAGGAATAACTGCTTGTTGAAGTGTTTGGTTCCTTTTTGACGGAACAGAGTTATTATGGTTCTGATTTCCTCTTTCTTTTTTATTATGTTGAATTAGCTTTCAAATTCTCCAATGTCTTTTTTATCATTAGTCATTATGTTAGTTTAGCAATTTTGCTATGTGTTTTGTCAATCGACTATCATTTTTATATTGCTATACGTATTTGAGTTTAGTTGTAACTTTCATTTATTGAGGACAATATTTGATTTGATTTCAGTTCAGTGTAACAACCTTGTGACAGAGGTGCTGGAATAGATTTATTCATCCGGTCTCTCTCCCTGTGTCTAAATCACTCACTTTACATGTACTATCACGTCCATTCTCTAATAGAGTCACCGCGCTAAAGGCTCGCACTCTTTCTCTCTGAATATTTCTCTCACGCTCCCTCTCTTTTCCCCTCCCTGTGACCCTGACTTCCTCTCTGGCCCACTAAAGGTGTTTGTCTGTGAGCGGCAGTGAGGATTACCTTTCCATCAGTAGAAGAATGAGGTGTGAAAAGCAATCTGAGGAACGGCAGGCCGACTGATATGGAACTTTGGCGGATGCAATTATGCCTATGACAGATCATTTCTGACCTGATCCCGGCCTGCTCCGGGTGGCAGCCAGACACCGTCATTGTTTTGTTTTGCTTGTGTGTCGTGTGAAATGTGAAAACCTTTAGCAGGGGAGTGGTGACACAGCAGACTTCCCCATTTTTCTCTCCTGTCTGTACTGTTCTGCTCTTTAGGAATCAAGATCCGATAAGAGGATGAGAAAAACTGTTCTATTTTTAATCTTCGTGTTTCTTTCTCGGGTTAGATATTCCTCTCAAGGCTGGTCGCTCAACGAGACCAGCATATTTGCTATGGTGGAGGCCTATGTGCAGAGATGTAAAGATCTAATTGAGGTGAGCAAAAATAATGTACAGTAGAAACACACACTGGTGTTATTCTTCTCATGTTTGAAGAATCACGATCTTTCACTGTCAGGTTCATGTTTTATTTTACTTTCTTAGGTGTGCGAGTGTCAGCAGCAGTTTGCTCGTCGTGAGGAGGGCAAGCAGGTGCAGTTGCCGTGCTTTGCGGGACGTCAGGGGTTGGAGGTCACTCAGAGCCTATTGAACATAGAAGCAACCTTTGACAAGAACCTGAAGACCCTGGGCTCTGTTAAGGACATCCTGAATGTCAGAAACACGGCTTGGCATGATGGCTACAGCAGGTGCAGTGTGTTTATGAATTTATCTGGGCATGGAGAGAGAGAGATAGGGTTCTGTAAAAAGAGTTTGGTCTTGTAAAATCTGGAGTGTACCTGAATAGTGATCTTGTTAATAAGATATCAATTATTGGTTCTAGACATCAGACAGTTTGAGCGCTTTTTCCACCGTTGTATGCACAGTCTGAAACGGTTACAGTTATGTTTCCACGTGAGCCTGGTTCGACACGGCACGATTACAAACTGTTCTCGGCTCGGAATGTACAACCGTGCCGAATCGTGCTAATGAATGCGCGCAAAGGCATTATAGCTCAGTCTGAACATAAGCGTGTGACGCTTGATGTTTACATTCTAAACATTTCCGTTATCAGCCCTGCGGTGGAAAATGAAATAATTTACGTACCGGCTGGCATGGATCGACACGGAGTGGAACGATTAAGCAACGAGAACGATTCTTCATGATGGTGGAAATGCGCTCTTAGATATTAAATGGAGAACAATTGGAAACTTTTTGTCCTGCGTCTGTGACATTTTACAAATGTTTCCATTAGAGTAGCAGAAGTAATATCAACTGTGCTCATACTTGCCAAGTCTACAATCAAATGTCTATGTTAACAATGTTTTTCATATAAAATATAAACTGAAATATTTAATCATTAAATTGATCCCAAATCCAGATTTTTTTTACTTACTGTATACAAGATGCATTCATGTTACAGCCTTATACTTGTGTATTTTAACAATCCTCTCGTTTGTTTCTGTTTTTTTTTTCGTAGCTATTTTTGGAAGAAGCATCTTAGAATAAGTTGAGAACTCCATCATTTCCCCAGTTATGATAGAGAAACCACTAAGCAACAGCGTGTGACTTTAGACTTCAGCAACAATTTAAAGCGATATGTATAAAATTGGCATTAAATTGGCTATTTATAGTTTATGATGTTTGCTTATTTAGTCTACATATTTTAAAGACAACGAATAAATTCATTTGTAGACCAGAAATATCACAATCTGGATGTAAAACGAATTGTATAACAAAATTAAATTGAATAGCAAATTAAATTGATAGCAAAAAGGTGTCACGGTGTGTGGACAGAACCCAAACGCAGGCAGCAGAGTTAAATAACAAAAACTTTATTTAAACAAAAGACCCTCGATGGGGAGAACATGATCTAAAACAAGACAAAAATGTAAACTAAAACTTTCCACAAGGGGAACAAAACAAACAAAGTCCTTTGAATAATAAATCAACAAAATCCACAAACTTAGAACAGGAACAAACACGATAATCCATAGACAGGAATAATCCAACAAGGTGACGTGAGGAGGTACGATAATGACGAAATGACAATGAACCGACCAGGGACAGAGGGAAAACTGGGGCTTGATAAAGGGAAAACACTAACAAGGACAGATGACACAGGGAGAGTGGCCACAGGTGACATGGATAAAACACTAAGGGAAAGCTAACAGGAGGATTGCACGAGGCAGGTGAGGGGACTGAAACACTAAGGGAAAGATGGATCAGGGCTGGAGACAAGACTAACACTAACGGACTGCAAACAGGGAAACAAGGGGGCGGGGCTAAAGGACGTGACACCGGAGAGAGAGCATGGCTTCTCAAACCAAAACAATGCTCTTTCTCCACACAAAACACATGGGACTGACATGATCCTGCCACAAGACTCGAAAACCAAGACAAGGAGAGGCAGGATCATGACAAAAGGTCACATTTATGATATTTATAAATTCAATCTTACTCTTTTAGATGACCACGGAGAGTAAAGCGGAAAATAATGCAGGGCTTTATAATAAATTGGTAGCCTGGTGCCGCATCAAGCAGCTTAACAGCCTCATTGACTTTAATGGGTGAAATTTCGTTTGGTTACGTAGCGCATTGCCGCACATGTCCGGTATGGACACAGCGTAAGATTGCGTGTCAGTCTGTCTTCTAGCCTGCCTTCAGTCCTCATTTATATTCATAAGTGTTTGTCATTTTCCACTGCTTATTTGCCCGTTGGCCTATTGGGGATTTCCATACATACCGTATTAGCATATCTTTATAAATATGCACATATCGACTCACATTCTGGATCATATAGATGTTTAACCATGAATATTCTGCCTAATGTGCGTGCAGTGGTGGGAGAATCGGTGTTCCCTGTGTGTGTGTCCAGATTGTCATTCACAACTGTTTGTGACAGCAGGCAGTTTGGCTGCTTATCTGAATATCATCACGACCAGTCAACAGCACTGTGTATGTGTGTGAGGAAACCTGGACTATCAGCCTCCAGAGACCACCACACAACCCCCCCTCCCCACCCTTAGCCCCAGGCAATGCCGGACTTTGGAAAAGCTAGTGAGCGTGCGTCTGATGGCTGTGATGGATTGGGGCCGAGGGAGGTCATAGGGTTGGGATGTTGTTGCCAAGACAAACAGCTGTGCTTGTGTCGGGGCAGGTGTTTCATAGTGTCTCAGCATATTGAGAGCACCCAAATCAATACCAGCCTCCATTTATGGATGTGTGTGTGTTTTCGATTCGCCTTTGAATAGAGGGCACTGATTTGTGTTTGAAACATGCTTTGTCGTTTGCAACCTCTTGTTTATCTTTGCGTGTTTAGATTCCGTGCAGAGGTGAAAGATCTGGAGATGATGATGCAGAATTTGATCAGCTCTGCCTTTGAGACGGTGAACAGCGTAGAGGAAGGAGTCCAGCTGCTCGATGTGTTTCAGCACCTGTCTGCACGAGAGGTCTTTCTTTTACACACACGAACACACTTGGCCTTCAATTCACACGCTTTTTATCACCTTCTCTAAGCCTTTCAACACCGCCAGACCAGCGCTCTTTTCACTCAACACTGCAAATACAATAGACTCCGGCAGGTGAGGCCACACACATAGACTTGTGATGTAACTTCCTCATTACTCTTAAAATTTACATTTTTGTTGAAAGTGTCGGACCTCACACACACTCACTTAACACACCTGTGTGTTTGTGTACCGAGCTGTGGGTAATCAGTTAATCTCATCTTCATTGAATCCTCACTTTTTCCATACACATCCTGTTCCTGCAGTTTTTTTCCATTCTTCTATTTGTTTTTTCACATTTGTTTCGTTTAAAATGTTTCATTTTCACATCGTATTTCTAAATCCTTTACTGACATACAGTAGTGAAAAATCCTCTGCACTTATAATATTTGTGACCCTGGACCACAAATCCAGTCATACAGTAAGTACCACAGGAATATTTGTGGCTAAAGCCAACAATACATTATATGGGTCAAAATGATCAAGTTTTCTTTTTTGCCAAAAATTATTAGGATATGAAGATATTTTGTACTGTAAGTATATCAAAACTTGATTTTTGTGTGTAGATGCTGCAAATTTGCGAACAAAAATGACCCGAACGGTGCCCACAAACTTTGCTCGCCGCTGCCCGCTTACCCACTAAAGTTTGGTATCTATGTAAAGCTTAGAAACGGCGACGGACAAACTAGTTTATTTCAAAAATCTACCAGTAAAATAAATTAGCCATTCATATACCCTTATACTCTATATGTTTATATTCAGAGCCATTCATATTCAGTTGATTTGCCGTCGCAGATCATACTTTTAATCGAGAGTTGTTAGGTATTTCTCCATTAAAGATGAATATGTATTGTAGTAAAGGAGTATGTGTGTCTTTGTCTCATTCTCTCTCTTTTCATTCTCAAAGGCCATTAGGAGGACCATTGACAGAAAGATGATGGATGTATACACTTTGTTTAGTACCAATCTAAATGTGGCGAACGAAGTGTTGTGTAGGATATCATCTCTCACTCCTGCTCAAATGCCTCAACATGCAGGACAGGCTCACTGGGCCCGGGCACTCCGCACACAGATAGAGAGACTCATGGAGGTGAGATTCTGTGTGTGAATGATCTTAATCCATTTGTTTTTACTCAAAACTGAATTTGCTTTTTCATTGCCGTTACTTAAATATTTGCATTATGCTGATGCGGACAGAATACTGTGGTAATGAAATTACTCCCTAAACCAACTGCAAGTCATTACATTTGACACAGCTCAAGAATCATAGGGCATATTTTGTACGTCACTATGGATATATCTTCTAAAATAATCAATTGAAATCTAAATAAAAATGTGGAAAACTGAAAAAGACATCCCAGTTTGAAAACCAGCTTTCGCAAACGAACCAAACTGTGATTCCAAATGGATCAAAAAGTTCTCGTGCCCGGATGCAGCAAATCATTTTGACAGTTTTTTTTGACAAATTAGAAATAAATAAGCCTTTTAATGACATATAGAACATTATATTTACAAATGATTCAACCAAATTGCCAGTTTGTGACGTTTGAACGTCGTTTCTTACTTTAAAACCGAAAGTAAACAGCTTTTCCTCGCGGAAGGTCTGCATTCGGTAAAAATGAACTAATAAAATGTCACATGTCCTGTTTTTTCTCATGTGGCAAGTAACCGTGTAATAAGCGGGATTACACACCGATCACACTGTCTGTGCTTATTTCTGCGATAACAACCGGCTGCCTGTACATTATCCCTTACTTACTATATGACCACAGGAAGATCAGAAAGTCCATCCATACCCATCATGCACCAGGCCATACCCTTTTCTCCTCACCACATGTAGGTGAACTCTGCTGGGCATTATGAACAAATGAATCAAATTCCAGCTCGACACCTTTGCCGAGTTGAATTCAAAAGGATTACACAGAGCAGCTTAACTCCATTGAGGAGGTCTTCTCTGTATAGAGAAGCATGTTGAGCTCAGAGCGGGGTGGAGTGTCAAAGGCCAGCGAGGGGCCCCAGCAGAGGCCCTGGAGCCCAGCCAGAATGTAGCCACACAGGCCCTAATGCTATTAAAGCCAGCTGTGCTTCCACATCCTCGCTCTCTTACTTTCTTTCTTTCAGTCGTTTTCCATTTCGCGAACTCTGCTTTCTCGCTTTCCTGTGTCTTATTTTCTTTCTCTCTCTTTTCTGCCTGCTTACAAAGCACGCTGCCTTTCCATTGTGTTTAAATTCATTTTTTCCGCCTTAATTCAGAACACAATTAAGAGCAGGAATAAGCTTTAATTGGTCACAGATATGATTATGTTGCATTTCCCCACAAATTATGTTCTGAAACAGCCTACGGAGAAACAAAAGGAGGCAAAAAGCTTAATGACAGCCATATGTGAGGCTTTGATTGGCCATCGTAGCATACCTTTGCACATTTGCCACATATGAGCTATTTCTGTCATGAGATTTGTTTAGCCTTTGTTTGTTTTTGTGTTTAGCTTAGTTGTACTTTGTTTTGGAATGTTTGCGACTTTGTGTGTGTGAGTTTCTATGATCTCAAGACGTTGTTTGTTTGGAAGTGAAGAGGTGTGTGTTTCGCAGAAGGGCCTGTCTTCTCTTTGTTTACGTTGTCTATCTGTTTATGTTGGGGCATCGATTTAAGACATTCATTTAGTTTGATTATGTAGAAACTCAAAAACAAACGCATTTTATCATGCCCTGTCACCCATAGACGGGAAATGATCAAAGACATGGACATACTATAGGGCAATGCACATGTTTTAAAAGCTGCAGTTTGTAACGTTTGCCTCTCTAATTACCACATTAAACATTAAAATCGCAGGTTAGCTTATAAAGTCGAATGACTTCTTACAGGGATAGTTCACCCAAAAATCAAGAAATGTCCACTCATGAATTACTCAACCTCAAGTTGTTCCAAATCTATATATATATTTCTTTGTTCGAATTGTAGGAATGTTAGCAGTCAAGATTTCTGGGGCACGATTGACTACCATTAAAATGCTTGTCAAAGGTTCCCCAGAACTGCTTTCTTCGAAATATTTTCTTTTGTGTTCAACAGAACAGAAAAATACAATAGGTCTTTCTACTATGCCAGTCAATGGTGCCCCAGAAATCTCAGGCCACATCCACCGAAGCCAGAGCTTTCGCTATCCGATCTTTTCAAGGCGTCCTCTCAAGAAATATCTGCGTGCACACAAAACCAATGAAACCGACTCGAAATGATGTAGTATACACACCAAATCAGTATGTGGCGCTGTAATTCTGCCACAGAGATAAAAACCGAGAAGAATACTTGGAGCACGCGCATAAACTTTGTGCTCTGGGGTGATGACATCATTGTTTCAGAAAATATACGGCTGTACACACCAAAACACAAGGGTGGCGTTTTCAAATGTATCCACTCTGGGACCCGGTGTAAAAAAAATTGCGGTTTCGGGCTCTCAAATCTCCGGATTCGTCTGGATGAAATGCAGATACGATATGAAATCTTGACATTTAAAGCTAAGCGCGTCTCCTTGTGGATGGCCTCTCAGAACATTCATCCAAATATATTTTTTTGTGTTCCACCAAACAAAGAAATGTATACAGGTTTGGGGTGAATAATTCATGACAGCATTTTCCTTTTTGAGTGAACTATCCCTTTGATAGCTTTATCTTGTAATAGGCCCAGTTAGTATACAAATATGTTTGCATGTGTTGTAGGTTCTCCGGCATGCGTATTTCCTGCCTGAGGTCAGCAGTGGAGATGAAGTTCATATGGCTTACGCTAAGCTATGTCAGAATCTGGATGAGAAGGTGAGGAAGATCTTCACAGAATGGAGTCAGAGTCTCGACAGACAATGTCTTAGCAATCTCGACCAGCCACTCATGACCCGCTGTCAAAAGAAGGCAGGCCTGCTGGACATCAACTTCAACAAGTACATGATCACACCTCTATTCTCATTGTTACTGTGTATGACAGTCATACATGCCTGTGTTACTCTGACGCAAAGGTGCGGATGTTACATTATGTTTCCTTTTTATTAAATGTCATGGTGTTTGTGCTTTCTTGTTGAGGAACCTGTTGAAGATGTTTAATGAGATTCATTACTGGGACCGGCTGCTGTTTGAGATCCCTCACTATGTCACAGATGTGTATCAGCGTAGAGAGGAGCTCCACAACCTGAAAGAGAATGTCCTGCTAGTGGTCAAAGACTATAACAGGTCGGTATTATTTTCAGAAACGTTTTCTTTCACTCACATGCAGAAAAACCCAAAGTTAAGAGGAACTCTACCTTTATTGTTGTAAAATCACAATTATTCAATGATATGATGATGTATATAATTACTACACAATTACAGTGTTATTACTATTATTCATTATAAGTTAAATAAACTCCAAAATGCATTAACATTTTTCACTTTATATTGTCTACACGCCCCGTTAGACTTTAAGTAAAGGGACTGTAAGGATTTTTTTAAGGGGATAGTAGAGAGCTATCAGCGAAATAGGTGTCCTTATATATCAGTCTTGTCTCTGTGACAACCCTAAGCTCTGTAACAGCAAATCATGTACCCACGGATCAAACTTGCAGTAAGAACCTTTGTTTACCCAATCTGAAGACCTTATGACACTTTCTGCCTGTCAATCATGTTGTGTGTTTGGACAGCTCGTACAGTATTTACTGTAGAAAGCAGAAATTGGAGTGCTTCAGTTTCTCAATCACGAACATAGTAGTTATACACAAGTTCAGTATAGTTTCTACTATTCAGTATAGTAGGACACGCGTGCCTGTATAACTTTTTATATTTTATGTTCATATTCATTTATATTATTATTTTATTGTACAATAATTGTGTTGAATTTTTTGTGTTCATTTTATTAAATATAAATGTTTTTACTTGAATGGGTCATGTAGTTTGGTCGCATTTAAAGAAACCATATGGTACATTGACGTCTAGCGGTTGAACTTGTTTTCAGACACTATCTGTTTTCAGGGCACTCTAAAGTTTGTGAAGAAGTACCGGAAGTTAAGGTCAGTCCACGAACGCGTGCATGCGCTGTAAAGTTTAATGTTTGTTAAAAAACAATGCACATGTGGGCTGTTGTGGCCTAAACTTAATTTATGGGATTATTTCTGATAACAAGACATAAAAAGAAATAACAAGTAAATAACATTAGCCATCCAGTAAAAAGTATGTCTAGCCAGTTTAATTTTGGGTTACCAGTAGAAGAACCGTTACTCGGCTAAACTTAAAGTGATAGTTCCCCCAAAAATAAACATTCTGTCATCATTTACTCGCCCTCTTGTCGTTTCAAACCTGCATGGCTTTCTTTCTTCTGCAGAACACAAAAGAAGATATGTGAAGAACGTTGATAACCGAAAAGCGGTGGCACCCATTGACTTCTTTTGTATGGACACTAAACTAATGCAAGTGAACGGCTGCCATCGTGGTCAACAATATTTTTCAATTATATCTTCGTTTGTGTTCTGCCGAAGAAAGAAAGTCATACAGGTTTGACATGACAGGAGGGTAGGTAAATGATGACAGAATTTGTATCGCTTTAAACTTGGCAAAGTAGCGTGGACCATACAACAAATGGTTTATTTAATACAATTGAATGAATATGAATGAATATAAATAAAATATAAATACTTATAATAGCCACTAGGCAGATCGATCAACAAACACAGACCGAAAAGTTAACCTCAGGCCAAGCGTGTGCATCCAATTAAACCGTCTATAAGCTTGAGTTTGTTTTTACCAGATTTATTTTTGGTCTTCAATATTTATAAATCATTTTGTTATATTTTTATTATTCCACGTTTGATAATAAATTTCACACAATCCATCCCTGCTTACAGCAGTACAGTACTGAATATGATACACTCCAACTAATGTACTCCAACAAAAGATAATTTGGTCCAATCATTAAACTTTCTTATAGTTTGAAACATATTTGTCAAGACATTTTCAGAAATGTCCAC